>NW_027513120.1:0-268532 GCF_048772815.1 Callospermophilus lateralis | reverse complement strand
AAAAAAAGATCAGCTTTAGAACTAAAGCATTTAAGATTTATAAGGAGCCCTGCTTACCTGAGATAAGACTCTGTGTCCCATCTTATACATGTGAGAATGACTACGAAAGCAGTAGGTCAGATTTTATTTCATTTAAAGTTATGTTCAAATTTTTTTTCTGTCAAGATTACTAGGATCTCAAAAAGGTGATATAATATATAACTCACCAAAAAATTCAGGGTAGCTATTACATGAACTAAGTATTTTTACTCTTGTTAAAAAATTTTATTTTTTAATTTCTTTATAAGTGATCTAAAGATTCCCTGTTGGTGTTTTACAGAAGTGTTGCTTTAAGAACACAACATGGGTTAATTTAGAAAATAAGTCATCAACTACAAGACAGACAGAATAATAAGATCCCAATTAATAAAATATAAATAATTATAAACTTATAGACATTAAAGTGCAGTACTCTTAATATATGGCTGTTAAAATTTATTTGCTGGTTGTTTCAGATTAGGATTGAAAATTAAATTTAAATGAAAAGGGCCAAAAAAAACCAATATTTGACTCTTGCCCTTTGAGTCAGTCTGAATCCAGGGAACAGGGGACTTCTCTATGAGCTTTGCAACTCTGGGCCACATAACCTCCCGATCAGGGAGATTAATGAGACCACTGGAGAACAGAAAGCCAATCAGTGCATTTGCTACAAAGAGGAGAGTCATCAGGAAAGGGAGACATCCCTGATGCTTCTGAGGGAAGCCACATGGTCAAGCAAGACCTGAACCCACCTAGCTCAAATTGCACTAGCAGAACTGAGAAGCTGCTCTCAAGTTTCCCAAGGAATGACTCCCATAAAAGCTCAGCTGACTGCTAACAATAGATAGAAACAAAAGTCATTTGACTGCTTCACTTAAACACTTAGCAAAGACAGTTAAAACCAAAATACAGCCATTCCTGGGCATTTTAAATAATAATAATAATAATAATAATAATAATAATAATAATAATAATAATATTTTAAGGTATACACTTTATGTTAGCCTCCCAAAATAAGTAAAACTGTTGGCTACAAAGACTATCAAGAGGAGCTGCCAGAGGCAGAAGTTTTTAGTTTAAGGCCTACAGATATTCCTAACCTACACAGGTAGGCTTGGTGTTTGCTAGTACGATTATCCAGCCCTGAGTAACAGAATTAAATGTTTCTCTATTAGACACAGAGGTCATACTAGTGAAAGGATTTTGCAAAATCAGATGACATTAAATTATTAAACTGTATATTATGGGGAGGGACAACTGTAACACTAAAAGTTAAATATTAAGTTGACAGTCCTGATAATTGGGGATATTAAAGACTGGTGAGGGTACTTCATACAGTGACATGATCCAGCTACTGCAACATTTATTCAATACTCATGTTTTTTGTTTCTCTCATAGAAGAACCCATCCCCAGATGACTTTACAACCTGTTCTTCCTCAACAAGACTTCAAAAAGAACTGACTTCTAAAAGGCAACTCATATTCCTCAACTGACTTCAAAAAGGCAACTCATGTCTCTCACGCCATGCACACTCATGTCACCCTCTCTCAGCTGAGAAGAAGGCAAAATGAGAGACGACTCTCCACTTACACCAATGGAGCCAAAAAAAAAATAGACTATCAATATAAGTAATTAATTAAGTCAGGTAATATCAGGGAGACTGGTTTTCGGTGAGTTCTAAAAATTTGGAGACTGTTAACTGAGGGATTAAAATTTCCTCAGTGCTTTTCCACTAACCTATCAAGGATTACAAAGGGACACATAAGAAAAGGGGGAATGATAGACCCAACCTTATCTTTTATTAAAATTGGGAGCCATCTTGCCACAAAGCCATAAAAAGTTAATTTTGGCTTTACTAGTAAATTACTGCAAATTCTGAACCTGCTTGGAATGCCTGCCCGTGCCTTGAATTCACCCATGCATGGCTCTCTGACCAGATAGCAGCCCTCTCTGAAACTTTGTGACACATCATAAATTTTGGCCTTCCCTGTGGCCAGACAACGACCATCTCTGAGGCTCTAATTGTCCTCATAATTTCTGATGTTGGGGCTACAAAAAAAAAAATAAATAAATGAACTACCATTTGTGTGATGCTTGTCAGAGTTCTGTTATCTGTTACCCCATTTTGTGTAACTTTCTGGGCTATATAGCTGTGCTGTAGGAAAGGCAGGGTTGCTGTGCTTTCTTGTCCTGCCGTTTTGGGATGGAGAGGCAGCCCAGCCAGTGACATAATAAGCTTACTTTTAATTTGATTTTAGTTGGAGTCAGTGTTCTTTTTTTGTGTCCTCATCTAATTTTTTTGAGTTCCCCAGCAAGATGACCCTGCCGACCAGATCACAAGACCAGACTGCTGGAAAATCTGAATCTGGCCTTCCCTTCAGGGCTCCGGGCTGGAGAGCCACTCTATTGGGTGCACATCTTGAGCTGTTCCAAGGTCATGGAGTGAGCGTTAGGTCCCAGGAGCACTGCGGTGAACCACTGCACTAAAACTATTAGCAATCACCTGGTGGAGGAGGCCTCAAAAATTAAGTGGCACCTTTATAACATCTGATATCCGTTTAACGGAGATCTGTTCTGATGACATAGAGGTGTCCTGGGGAGGCTCACATATACTCGTTTTCGGTACAGTAATGAGAATCGTTCTGTCCTCTGTTCTGTTCTGTAGGGAATTCATCTGGAATGGTAGAGATGTGATGACTGGCATGTACGTGGTCCTACTTCGGAGCTTTAGCAAGACGTTGCATTGCTCCTATGTTTTTTGTTTCAAGTCCGGGTTTCTGTATTTTGTGTTTTGTTCTGTGTTCTATATGTTTTTCTTGTTTGTTTTGTGTGTTTTGTTCTGTGATTTCTGTGGTAAAAACATAAGTATATTGGACGTGAAAATGGGTAACAAAGAAAGTAAGCCTGATATTCTTTCGGACTCTGTTTTAAGGAACTGCGATGAACTTTACCCCCCTTTGTTAAGCAGGATGAGAGAAGCTCCTAGCTGGCTGCCTGGAGTATAACCACTGCAGAGGGCAATGCCTGCTGGGGACCTAAGAACTGAGTATCTCCCAGGTTAACAAGTGAAACTCCATTAAAACCCCTTGTCCCTCCAGATCAAGAGAGTCACAACCTCTGGGCAGGGTTCCCTGTGTTTCTTCTTTGTTACCAAAGCAATAAACCTACCTTTTTCTTTTTCTAAAAACCTTGTCCTCATTATTAAATTGGCATTAATTGGCTTCAAGGTCAGGAGCCGAACTTTAAGTTACAAATTTTGATAAATCCCTCCCCCACCCCCTGTCCCGGAACATTTTTAGAGCTGACTACTGAAATGTTACTAGATGGAACATGCTTGGGGTGGAACCGAACCAGAGGAGATAATCCTGTAAGTAAAAGGAGGGACTGAGGGACTCCCAGCAGCTGCTGAAGCCCTGTTGCTTCAGGGAATTCCCTCCTTCCTTCCCTGCACTGTAAGGATTATGCCACCACTGTCTTGTTAAAAAAGAGAAAAAGAAAAAGGGACACTAAATGCATTAAAGTCACCATGGAGACCCTTAATTGTACATTTCAGGTTGCCCCTCTGTTAAAACATCTGCCCCCCCCTTGTGGACATCTATGGTGCCACTGGTGTAGGAGATTTTTTTTCTTATCTGCTCAGGTTTAAAGGATTCTCTCTGACAGCCATAGTCTGGACCTTCTTTCTGTCTGTCTTGTGTCTTTGTTTCTGGCCCTTTAAGACATGTGCAATAATGTGTTGATATTATAAATTGTTTCTTGGGAATGATCTTAGCTGAATGTGTGTCTAAATGATGATGTTTTCTTGTAACAATCTGGTATTTGAATGGGTTTTTGAAGCATTGCAAAATCTTGCAGTTAAAAGTCGGGTTTAGGTAATGGTTTAGTTTATGATTTCAGATAATTCATGCCAGAGAACTTAAATACTTAGGATGGAAAACTAAAGAACTCTACTTCCAAATTGGCAAGTAACTTCCCAATCATTCAGTCTTTATTTTTCACCAATTTTGAATTGGGTAGCCTGTGAAAATATCACTGTGTGTTCGAGAGCATTAATCTGGACAAGGATTGTAAATCATAGTATGATATCTGTTGACAAAACAAGATGTAAAGATATAAAATTTTGTGAATTGTATCTTAAACTTGTACCATAATTTTCAACATCCAAACCTGAAAATTATGGTTAAAATGCCTTAGGCCTGAGGTGTCTGCTCAGAAAAGCAGTTTTTTCCTGCTCCTTCCAGACCTCAGCCATGACTTATTTTGAAAGGCCAATGAAAGAAGCCTGCAAGCTTAGTAGGAGACTGATCTGAGGCCTAAGAGAAAAAAAGGTAAATTGTATGGTATTTACTAATTACTGGCCAGTCATTTTTTCTAGGACTCTTATATTTTTCCTTAGATACTTTATTTTTTTTTTGAGCTCATGATTTTGATCATACAGACCTAGGTTAATGTTTTTCTTATCAGTACTATCTTTGACCAACTGTGGACTTTTTGAAACATCGCAATGGAGATTTCACCTGCGAAAAGCTACAAGGCCTTTACTATTATTATGTGTGCTCAATTTTGTTATGTGTTGTATGTCTATATATACATATGTCCGTATATTTTATATATAATATACAAATTAATATATATAAGGAGCACTCATTAAAAAAAAGCACTCATAAAAACAAATTTTAAAAAAGTGGATCTAAAGATCTTCAATTCACGTGATTTAAATAATTCAATTAAATTTGATAAACAGATAAAAATAAATGTCTTTAAATTTAAGCCTTTCAAGTTTTTCTAGGTATTCAAAAATCTGATAAAATATTAATATCTACAAAATGTCTAATATGCCTTGGTTCTAGGACTTTTCCTTCAACATAAAAATGGTTTACACTCTTCAATACATGTGTCTAATATTTTGATAAATAAGTAAAGTAAATTTGATAAGGGATTACTCATTCACGAGTACTTTTGTTAGATATCTGATTGACTTACTAACGTCTGTATAAGTTTGACTAAATTCTGTAAAAGATTGTAAAAATCAATCATGTGTTAAAGAGACAAAAATTTCTTAAAACATAAGTTTACCCATAACATTGTGTTTATTAAGTTTTATTTTTTCTTGTGCAAGCAACCATAGAAATTAAACAACTGATTAAATTAGAACTGTTATTTTAGAGCACTGTACTGCCATTTCTTTAAAAGCTAAACTTGGTTAATGTAGAAACATCAATGTAATTGTGATGCTACTAATGTGCTCATATCTTACAGGTATGCAAGTCTGTAAGGTAAAAATTTTAAAAGAGCATTATATCAAGCTGGTGTTCTGAAGTTTTATGGGGATTTATTCACCTGTTATCAATAAGATATGTAAAGTTTAATCTTACTTTTTACATTGGGGAACAATTTAAATGTACTTTATGTTAATGAGAGCCTAATCCATGTAAAGGTTAAAAACTTTCAGCATTTGTTTAATTCATATTTTAAAGTGATTTTATATGGTGTTAGCTAATGTTCATGTGACCTCAAACAATTTATGTAAACTTTTTAAAATCATATTTAAAAAATAAAGATCAGCTTTAGAACTAAAACACTTAAGATTTATAAAGAGCCCTGCCTTACCTGAGATAAGGCTGTGTGTCCCATCTTATTTCATGTGAGAATGAATACAAAAGCAGTAGGTCAGATTTTATTTCTTTAAAGTTATGTTAAAAGTTCTTTTTTAATGTCAAGATTCCTAGGATCTCAAACAGGGGATATAATGTATGACTCAGCCAAAAAATTCAGGGTAGCTATTAAACGAACTAAGTATTTTTACTCTTGTTAAAAAATTTTATTTTGTAATTTTCTTATATGTGATCTAAAGATTCCCTGTTAGTGTTTTAAAGAAGTGTTGCTTTAAGAACAAAACATGGGTTAATTTCAGAGAGTAAGTTATCACCTGCAAGACAGACAGAATAATACAGATCCCAATTAATAAAAAGATAAATAATTATAAAGTTATAGACATTAAAGCCTGGTGCTCTTAATATCAGGCTGTTAAAATTTATTTGATAGATGTTTAAGATTAGGATTTTAAATTAAAATTAATTGAAAAGGGCCAAGGAAACCAATATTTGGCTCTTGCCCTCTGAGTCAGTCTGAATCCAGGGAACAGGGGACTTCTCTAAAGAATTTTGCAACTCTGGGCTATAAAAACTCCCCATCAGGGAGATTAATGAGACCACTGGAGAACAGAAAGCCAATCAGTGCATTTGCTATGAAGAGAAGAGTCATCAGAGAAGAAAGAAATCCCTGATGCTTCCGAGGGAAGCCACATGGTCAAAAGAGACCTGGACCCACCTAGCGCAAATGGCTGTAGCAGAACTGAGAAAGTGCTCTCAAGTTTACCCAGTTTATGACTCCCATAAAAGCTCACCTGACTGTTAACAATAGATAGAAACAAAAGTCAGTTTGAATGCTTCATCTTAAACACTTAGCAAAGACATTGAAAACCAAAATACAGCCATTCCTGGACATTTTTAATAATAATAATAATAATAATAATAATAATAATAATAATAATAATAATATTTTAAGGTACACACTTTATGTCAGCCTCCCAAAATAAGTAAGACTGGAGGCTACAAAGAAGGATTCTCTGACAGGAATGCCTGATACTTATTAAAAGAGACTATCAAGAAGAGCTGCCAGAGTCAGAAATTTTCAGTTTAAGGCCTAAATATATTCCTAACCTACACAGGTAAGCTTGGTGTTTGCTAGTACGATTATCCAGTCCTGAGTATCAAAATTAAAGGTTTCTCTATAAGACACAGAGGTCATACTGGTAAAAGGATTTTGCAAGATCAGATGACACTAAATTATTAAACTATATCTTATGGGGAGGGACAACTCTAATACTAAAAGTTAAATATTAAATTGACAGTCTTTATAACTGCGGATATTAAAGACTGGAGAGGGAACTTCTATACAGTGGCATGTTCCAGCTGCAGCAACATTTATTCAGTACTCATGGTTTTTGTTTCTCTCATGTAATAACCAATCCCCAGATGACTTTACAACCTGTTCTTCCCCAACCAGACTTCAAACCGAACTGACTTCTAAAAGGCAACTCATGTCCCTCAAATACTTCTAAAAGGCAACTCATGTCTCTCACACCATGCCTACTCACGTCATCCTCTCTCAGCTCAGAAGAAGCCAAAATGGGTGACGCCTCTCTTATTACAACAATGGAGCCAAATATAAATAGACAATCAATATAAGTAATTAATTAAGTCAGGTAAAATCAGGGAGACTGGTTTTGGGTGAGTTCTAAAAATTTGGAGACTTTTACCTGAGGGATTAAAATTTCCTCAGTGCTCTACCCCTAATCTATCAAAGATTTGAAAGGGACACAGAGAAAAGGGGGAAATGATAGACCCAACCTGATCTTTTATTAAAATTGGAAGCCATCTTGCCAAAAAGCCATGAAAAGATAATTTTGGCTTTACCATAAATTACTGAAAATTCTGAACCTGCTTGGAATGCCTGCCAGTGTTTGAACTGAGCCATGTCTGGCTCTCCGACCTGATAGCAGCCCTCTCTGAAACTTTAGTGACATATCATAAATATTTGCCCTCCCTGGCCAGACAACAACCCTCTCTGAGGCTCTAATGGTCCTCATAAATTCTGATGTAGGGACAGCAAAAAAAAAAAAAAAAAAAAATATATATATATATATATATATATATATATATATATATATATATATATATATATATATATAAACTACCATTAGTGTGATGCTTGTCAGAGTTCTGTTAAATGTAATGCCCATTTTGTGTAAATTTCTGGTCCATGAAGCTGGGCTGTAGGAAAGCTGGGGTTGCTGTCTTGTTCCCGCCATTTTGGGAGGGACAGGCAGGATGGCCAGTGGAAATAATAAGCTTAATTTAATTTAATTTTTATTGGTGTCAGTGGTCTTCTCTTGTGTCCAGATCTAACAGGAAAACACTCACAAAACATGGAGCTCTGCCGGCCTAAAGACTTTTTGAGACACTTCCTCTGAGGTTGGGCACTTGAAATATATGTTGTTGTAAGGACCTTTAGCTTCCTTTCTACTGGGACCATCAAAGCTGGGTCTGCATCTGTGTGACCTGGAGGACATGGTTTCTTATATTCTAATGAACATGAGGCAGCAGTTCTGAATTTTCTCGTTGTAGGTAAACTGTGGCCACTGGGTCCTAAGTGTCTCCCAGTGTGGACTGTGAAGACATTTTGTCATCCTAAACTTTTAGTGGTGTTTCTTGCTGCTGCACTGCGATTTTGGTATTTGCTTCATGAAATACAATGAGTTCAACTGGGACCCAGTGCTGGAGGGAGTTCTGTCACTTGTGGTGGGTCAGAGTCTGCAGGAGAATGCACCAACCAGGCTTCTATCCCACAGAGCTTGCCCCCTTGTCCATAGCAATCTGACTCTGAAATTTGCCCTGAAACCTCTCCATATAAAAAGATGCCTTTACATAGAAGGGCCTGCTGGCTGCACCATGTCACTCACAAGCCATTTGGAAGGCAATGGCAAATCCTCATGGCCACACCACAGATGTATTATCACACACCTGCCCACCACTGCAATAGGCCCACTACTCTGCAGGCTCCAACTTACTGGCATCTTTGTTCTACACCATTTTCATGAAACCCAGACAATCTAGGCATTCTATGGTACACTCATGATCAGCAACAAGACATCCAAAGGCTCTCCAGTACCACCTGGTTAAAGGAATTTCAAAAATTTCATGGTATTTAACTAGCAATTTTTCATGGATGAAGTTGGAGGCACTGTGGGTTTCAGTTAATTCAGGAACCATAAAATGGTGAAGAAGGTCATTTCAATGAAAGCTGTGGAGTACTCACACAGGCAAGTCTTCCCATTGAGTGGCCAAAGGCTCATATGCATCCAGGCCCATTAAAGTCTACAATGTGACGTCCATGGGTGTTTTGACTCTCAACTATGGATGCCTAATCTTTCAAAAAAAAATCTATGATATCCTGGCTCAGATTCTCAGGCTCTGTGGAAAACAAACCTGGTCCTTGATCTCAGTTTCCAAGGGCGAATCCCATGCGTGGCCTCCTAAAATCCGAACACAATTCATGGCAATATTTCTCTGAGATCAGTTCCAGAACTCAGACTCTAAAGGAATGACACCAGAGTTCAAACCCAGGTAGAACCAGTCATCACTTCCAACCGCCACAGAAATCCCCACAATTAAAACCAAAACACTCCCACAAAGCCCTCATCTTTTTCCATATAGACACTCATCATAACCTGTGGCTGGAGTTTTCCATGAGGGACTCATCCCAAGACAGTGTACAAAATAACCTTCCTAGCCCCTCATTTGCCTAAAGTCAGGGTTGCCTGGACACCCTTCCTGAGAACCAGGAGTGACCATAGGCCTGACGTAAACACTGCTCTGCTTCTCCAATTTGAGGCCTACTGACGGTCGGGTTTAGATTTTTTATCTGAATTGGTGTCATGAAAAAACCCAAGCACCTAAAGACTTGCCACTGCAGAGTTTTGAAGAACTCATTTGACACAAAGAATCCCTATTCTCACTAGATGGATGTCAGGAACCTTATAGAGAAAGGCGAGAGACTTCATGCACAAAGACTGCTTTTTGGGCCATTTTGGTTTTGGAAGCACACATGGAATCTTTCTTTAGATCCATCAGGTGCTGAGAATATAAGCCACAGCCTCACACATGGCCAAGAGGCTGATTCACAAACATCCCTTTCCAAAGCAATTAAGCAAAGAGGTACAGGTGATGCCCATTAATTTCCATTTGAAAACTGTTTTCTTCAGGCGTCCCAAAGGGGTGGCCTGAGGCAAAGACCTTCCTGACATTCAGGGCAACAGAACAATAGGTAAGCAAATGGCCCAAAGCAGGGTTTCTCCACTTAGACTTTTTTGGTCACACTGATATCTGAGTTTTCTGATATTCCCCCAATCCCTTAAGCTATCCAGTACATGGCCATATCAGAGAGCTTGGAGATGGTACATATATTGGACACAAAACCATGAGTCTATTCTGGAGAGTGGCCCAAATTCAGGAAGAAAACAGGAACTTAGGAAGATAGTAGGTGTTACCCATCCATAAGGCAAGCCAAAGTCCATTCATTAATTGGGCAGGATGAATGCTGTGAAGCTTTCTACAAGACAGGACACATCCATTGATGCATTCTCTTCTCTAATGTCTACAACCACGAACACAGTGGGACATACAGACATAGAAACACTCATCTTGTCAAACGACTTACTAGAAACAGTCCCCTCCAAACCAAACAAACCGCCTTTCCTCCCTATTCTCAGAACATGAGACAAAACCATAAACTCCCACCCACACCCACAAAGTCATGTCCTTCCCCCAAGTAGGTCTGTGACTATCCGGAGTATCCTCTGACTGGTGGGTCTTAGTATGTTTTCCGGAAATGGCCTGTCCTGTCTCAGATCTTGTCTCCTTGGTCAACTCTGTGACGTTGTCAGGTGCCAGTGGTGAGCCACTACCTGCTTTCTGAGGAAAGGGCCCTCTTCAGAGCTCTGCTGGCATTTGGCCATCCTCACATCAGTAGGTATCAAGAAAGACTGACACTGTCCTTGGTAAATCCAAACAAGTGTGCCTACTGGAACTGGGACTGAGAGTGGCTCTGAGTGCCTGGCTTACTGGACCCCAAGTTCAGAGAGTTTTTTCCCAAGGAAGTGAGGTAGGTCGCTTCCTCCAGGAACTGAATGAGGTCACTGCCTTGGCAACCACTTTGTCCTAACAGTTGCTTCCATAGGTCCCATGAGATGGAGGCTGCCCCTACTTCCTGTGACACTTTCACAAGTTCAAATAGTGTATCCACCCTACTCACCTGGCAATAGCTCTCCACACAGGCCTGGTTTGTTCCATCCTCTCTACATTAAGATCAGAGAGGCTGATTCAGACACAACCCTTCATCCTGCCCAGGTTTTTTGCCATGGAAGATGACTTTTGCTCTCTTAGGTCCTTCATAGCTGCCTACATCTTCTCCAGGGATAATTTCTGCATGGACTTTTGAGGTTCCCAGCAGGTGGAAGATTCCCTACATTCCTGTATTGTAAGACCAACTCTGTCCCTGCTCTTCTGTAAAGTTATATTGAGTGAACAGTGTATGGTTAGGGTTAATAACATGTTTGATTTATGTTAGTAATCATTCTGCAGGATGAATAATGGTATTGGGAACCTGCCTTGTTAATAAGAATATAGAGGTGAAATATAAGTATGAAAACAGAAATCTAGGTAAAATTTGAAGCCCAGAAGTGCATTTGGCCCTTGATTGGGATACTTAGCTTTGAATTATGTTCTGCACAGGTGTCTCAGATAATTCAACATACAGCGTCATAGGACCTTGTATCTTGGATGATTGAATATCGAAGAGAACATCCAGTCCAAAAGTGATAGTCAGTAGGATTAGGAAGATAATTGGTAGGTTTAGAAGGAAGAGTTAGTATAGGATTGATACCAAAAGTCTTTTAGCAATAGGGTTTCGGGTAGAGAGTGAATGCATATGTCAGCCCATGTGAAGAGTCAATCACAATGATGAACTGGGATAAATATGTAGGAAAGCAGAAATCAATAGAGACATTAGGAATTCAGCCAAAGCATAAAGTGAGTGATAGAATTAGATATTTTGAACAGGGTTGAGGTTGAATAGAAAATCTTAGGAAGAAACAAATATGTAGTCACCAATACGATTGATATTTGAGAGCATTAGGCAACCTGGACATGGATGTTTTTAGTAATCCATGCTCACTTTCCTTTTAGGCTTTGGTGAAAGGTGAATAAAATATGTACTTGTCACTTCCTATTTTTCTGTATGCTTAACAAAACACTGTTGAAATCTTGAGAACTGTTTGCCAATCCTGTTCCCAGAATGTGTTGTCCCCAACTGCCAAACTGCAGAATGTACTCTCTCACCCATTTGCTCACAAACCGACCAGTTGCCCGGACCCATCAATAAACTTCCCTCCCTGTCCTCTCCATGAAAAGAATATAAGCTCTGCTTAAGCTCTTTCAGGGCTCTCTGCTCTATCCAAGTGAGGTCTGAGCCCCAGCATGCTGTACTCCCTATTAACCCTATACTATTGCATGAGACAGTCTCTTGGTGGTCTCTTCCTCCAATGCTTGCCAGAACTTCACATCTGAAACCCCCAGCAAGATCCATCAATGGTGTACGAAAGACTCCCAAAGAGCTCCTATCAGGATAAGTAAGGTACCACTTTCGTGTTTCAGGTTTCAGGTTAGGGCTTTGCAAAATGGCTATCGGTGATGAGCGTGAGCTCTCTCAGATGCTGGCTGACAGACGTGTCACCGAGCCACAGGTCACGTTCCTGGGGGATGCCCCCGGAGGATTCGGAAAATAGAGGAACAATAGTATCCTCGACTCAGTGATTTTTTTGTTTCGGATTCGGTTTTGCCAGCACATCAGGTTTTGCTGGCTAATCAGTCCTGGTCTCAGTATTGGACGTCCATTGCCTGTCTTTATTGTCTTGTCTTGTCTGTGTTGTGTGTCATTGCTTTCACTGTTTGTATATCTTTCATTATGGGACAGAGCACTTCAATGCCTCCGTCCCTGACTCTTGTTCAGTGGACCAAAGTCCACTTAAGGGCTCAGAATCTTTCTATTTCAGTAAAACGCCAGAACTGGCAGACTCTCCATGCCTCAAAATGACACACCTTTGGAGTCGGATGGCCCCTAAAGAAACTTTCTACTCCCCACTAATTCAAAAAGTCAGAAATATTGTCTTTCAACTGGGGCCACATAGCCATCCAGATCAAAAGCCATATATCTTAACTTTGCAGGACCTCTGCAAATCTCCTCCTCCATTTGTGAAGCCTTTCCTTTTCCCTGCCCCCGCTCCTCCACCTTCCCCCATGATTCTATGTCTCAAACCCTCTGCTCCTCCTCCTCCACCCTTTGTTCTTCCTAAGTCTCAAGACTCAACTAGACTCTCCGCACCCTCCTTATCCCCTACCCTCTTCCCCCAACACCCAACACCCTTTAAGTGATTCCCTTGCTGCTGACTCAGCCTCTCCACCTTTGGAGGAAGCTAGGCCGGCCCAGCGCCCTCCAGATTACTACCCGGCAGCACACAAAGCCACTCCTTCCCTGGACAAAGCTGGCCCCGGTAAAAGAACTCAAAGAACTTGCCGGCGTTGTCACACCTGCCTACTTGGGATGACTGCCAAAAACTCCTACAGACTCTCTTCATGACAGAGGAACAAGAGAAAAACCTTCTGGAAGCTAAAAAACATATCCTCGGACAAGATGGGTGACCGACACCTCTTCCCACATCATCAAAGCCGGCTTCCCATTGAACCAACCGAACTGGGACACCAACACGTTTGAAGGTAGGTAGCATCCGTCCACTTATTGCCGGGCTCTAATAGCGGGTCTCCAAGCAGCCGCTAAGGTGACCAACTAATTGGGCCAAGGTTAGAGAGATTATTCAAGGGCCTGATAAATCTCCCTCTATGTTTCTAGAGAGATTTATGGAGGCATATAGGAGACATACTCCTTTCGATCCTCAGGCAGAGGATCAAAAGCCATCTGTCATGATGGCCTTCATTGGGCAAGCTGCCTGGATATTAAAAGAGAGTTACAATGCGTAGATGGATTACAAGATATGGCTTTGAGAGATTTAGTCAGAGAAGCCTAAAAAAGTAAACTCTAAGAGATAAACTGAGGAAGAGAAGGAACAAAGGAGGAATAATGAAAGGGAGCAAAGAGAGGATGCGAGAAGCAAAAGATAGACTAATGCATTGACTAAGGTCCTGGTCACAACAAAAAATAGGACAGAAATTAAGAAACAGGGATACAGGAAGGGATACCTGGGCACACGCCAAAAGCCACCCCTGGCCTCAGATCAATATGCCTACTCAAAAGAAAAAGGACACTGGGCCAAAAAGAGCCCGAGAATGAGACAGCGACACCAGCCAGACATTCTGACTCTGGAGGATGACTAAGAAAGTCGGGGCTCAGATCCTCTTCCCGAGCTCAGGGTAACTTTTGAAGTGGAGGGTACCCCAGTACACTTTGAAGTGGATACAGGGGCAGTATACTCAGCCCTTAAAGCCCCATTGGGCCCTCCATCAAATAAAAGGTCTCTATTTCAAGGGGCTAATGGCAGTAAATATCGGGCATAGACAACTAAGAGGATCATGGACCTGGGGAAAGGAAAAATCCATCACTCCTTCCTAGTAATCCCAAGATGCCCGGCCCTATTAATGGGCCGAGATCTGCTCACCAAGCTCCGGGCCAGAATAACTTTTATCCCTGAAGGCCCCAAAAGTGAAAATTATAAATCCTTCAGTAAAAACTCCTATAGTCACAGCTTTAACTGTCAGTAGAAGATGAACATCAACTCTTCACACCACACAAGACTGATCAAACAGGCACGTTACCCCAGAATTGGATAACATATTACCCAGATGCCTGGACAAAAACTGATGGCTTAGGCCTGCCCATTAAAAAACCTCCAATAACAGTGGAGTTAAAAACCTCAGCCTCTCCAATCAATGTCAAAAAATATACTCTGGGCAAAAATCTAAAGATGGGATAAGGCCCCATATTCAGAAATATCTGATCTTAGTGGTCCTAAGGCCCTGTTAATCAGCCTGCAACACTCCCCTGCTACCATTAAAAAATGCCAGGAACCGGGGACTATCACCCTGTTAAAGACCTACGAGAGATCAACAACAGAGTGCAGGACATTCACCGCATGGTACCTAATCTGTGCAATCTGCCTAGCACTCTGAACCCTGAGCAGAAATGGTATACTGTTCTGTACTTAAAAGATGCTTTATTTTGTTGCCTCTGCATAAAGATAGTCAGTTGCTGTTTGTTTTCGAGTGGGTAGACCCAGAAACCGGAACGTCTGGTCAACTAACTTGGACTAGACTCGAACAGGGGTTCAAAAACTCCCCCACTCTCTTTGATGAAGCTCTCCACAGAGATCTCAACAACTTCAGAACTATACACCCTGCTTCAACATGTGGATGGCCTGCTACTGGCAGCCAACACTAAGGAAAACTGTGAATCTGGGACCCAAGCACTATTATCTGAGCTTGCTAAACTGGCGTGTAGAGCTTCTGCCAAAAAGGCCCAAATTTGCCAGCATGAAGTAATCTTCCTGGGCTATTCACTTAGGGGCGGTAAAGGATGGCTCACTGAGCAAAGAAAACAAACTGTTGTGCAGATACCACACAGATCTAACAGCAGACAACTCAGAGAGTTTCTTGGGACTGCTGGCTTTTGCAGGTTATGGATACCTGGGTTTGCATCATTAGCTGCTCCTTTATACCCGGTGCTAAAGGGAGATGCCCATTTCCAATGAACCCCTGAGAACCAGGAAGCTTTTGATAACACCTAAAGACTCTGACACTGAACCCTCAACTTCACTGAGCTTAGCCTGCAATTTCAGAAAACCCTACACTAAGTTAAAATGTATATCAACTCACTCAATTTCCTTGGTTCAAAGAAATTGCAGGCATTCCTGAAGGATCAAGAACAGAGTTTTCCACTAACCGATTCAAAGAGAAAGGGAAGAACTGAATGGGTAACAAAAGCCTGTCGGGTCTGTCAATTGGTTAATGCTTACACTTCCAAGCTTCTTGCAGGAAAGCACCTATGAGGAACCAGACCAGGACAATTCTGGGAATTGGGAAGTTGACTTTACTGAAATTAAGCCAGCAATGTATGGACTTAAATATCTCCTAGTCTTTGTAGATACATTTTCAGGATGGATTGAAGCATCCCCAACAAAAAAAAAAAAAAAAAAAAAAGAAAGAAAAAAAAAGAAAAGAAAAGAAAAGAAAAAAGAAAGAAAAGAAAAGAAAAGAAAAAAAAACCGGCCCAAATGGTGGTCAAAAAGATCCTGAAAGATATTTTTCCAAGTTTCTGCCTGCCTAAGGTAATATGGGTCTGATAATGGGCCGGCGTTCATCGCCCAGGTAAGACAGGGGTTAGCCAGAATTCTAGGGGTTTATTGGAAGTTACATTGTGCTTATAGACCCCAGAGCTCAGGACAGGTAAAAAAATAAAAAGAACCATTAAAGTGACCTTAACGAAATTAAGCTTAGAAACTGGCATAAAAGATTGGACTATGCTCCTGCCTTCTGCACTGTTTCATGCAAGAAATACTCCCTCTGTTTCTTTGTCTAACCTCACCCCCTATGAAATTCTCTATGGTGCCCCTGCTCCAGTAAGGGACCTAACCCCAACTCTAAGACCTAACGATCCCTTCCACACCCCCTTGCTTGACAGACTTAAAGCTCTTGAAAGAACTCAGCGGTACTTGTTGAAACATCTGGCCCCTTCCTACCAACCAGGGTATGATGGGACTTCACATCAATATCAAGTAAGAGACCTCATCTACTAAAGACGACATCAGGTGTCATTCCTGAAACCCCGGTGTAAAGGACCATACCAGGTGCTACTTATAACACCTACAGTGGTAAAGGTAGACGGAATCACTTCCTGGATCAATGCCTCTCATCTCAAGCCTGCGCCATGTCCCCACTCTTGCTGGAAGCTGGAAAAGACTGGTAAACCTTTCAAACTGTGTGTTCGCCATGTGGATAAGGCTATAGACTCTCCCCTTGGCCACCAGTATTCCTAAGCATCATCAGCCCGTTCAGCAGTGATGGCTGATCAAAAATCCTACTAGACAACAAGTATGGTCTACCTCGAATACAGCCCACTGAGGGACCTGGTGGCCATCCCTCCACCCAGACATTTGTCAGCTACCTATAGGTCTTTCATATTGGGATAGCCCTGATGAACAGGATTCGACTAAAATTCCATTAAATCACTTTCGTACCATAGGTAATGGAAACCAACATTATGGATGTAGGGACACGTGAGCCAGATGCAGTTTGGCTAGCCTAGATTACTATGTTTGCCGGCGGACTATCAAATCCACAAACAGCCATGGCTGTGTGGGGAAAAGCCGACTTCTTCTGTAAGTCATGGCGATCTGAGCATACAGGGGCTGCCTGCTGGAACCCAAACTCCTCATCAAATTCACTACACAGCATTGGCCATATTACCAATTAGACAACCAAAATCCATGTCCCCCAGAGGGGTCTCTAGATCCTCAAATTCTGCATGGACTTTTTAACTTCGGCAAGTGCTCAAAAGGGTTGAAGGAAATTCCCCTATGTGCAGGCCTTTTTCCTCCTTTGCTCACATCCTGAACTATGCTTCTCTAATAGATCCTCACCCTCAGATTTCTGCTCCAGACTCTCTGCTGTCACTTTCACCTCAGGAATTTGATTTCTCCCCTCCAATTACTAGATCAAAAACCCAAACCTCTACCCTTTCTCAGACCATTGCCCTCTTGCTGAGGTAGCAGGTACTTAGGTACCCCTAAACCCAGACACTCCTCTATTCTTCTGTCAGTGCCCACAATGGGTCCCAACAGGTCCTCTTACCTGCTAACCCAAAGCTCAAACCAGCTGAGAAGAGCCCTCAGACCCCTATCCAAGATGTAATAAAAATTAGCTTTAAAGTTGCATTGTCAACACTGAATACAGGTTACTAAGAATTTAAAATCCCTCACAGGCTTTTTGAGATACTCACTCCCATCTTCCCCTCTGCTCTACTTGCTCTACTGCTCAAGTTTTTCTTGCTAGCAAAATCCCAAACCCCTTTCCCATTAGTCTTTTAATCTCTCCTTCCTGATTCTCAGATCCATGGAGCTGCTCTCACCCCCTGCCTTCCACTCTTCCCCCTCTGTACCAAGACCACAGAAAATTCTTAAGTGACCTTCTCCAGAAGTCTTCACCATGACTGACTTTAGGACTTTCAGCAAAATAATCCCTATGAAAGAGTTCAATGTAGATAAACTTCCTCTTTTCTTGTTGCCCTGTTCTAGTTGCCACTGGCTGGAAAAATCAGCACTCCTAAGCTAGACACCCCTTACTAGTTTTTCACAAAATATGTGAACAAGGCCTCTGGCCTTGAGCTGGAGCTTCACAGAGATAAAGAAGTTACCAACTGGGCTCCATTTTAACAGCTGGCAGGGAGAAAAAAAAAGAGAAGACAAAAGCTCTCCCCCTCCTCCCAGGTGTCCTTAAAAAGTTAACTTGCCAAAATAGAAGAAATAAAACAGAAACAAAAACTGCTTTTTGTGAACTTCTGCAGACTGTGATATTCTGAGCCCATTCCCTTACATGTTGGCTACAAAATTCTGAAACAACCTAAACTTGGGGTTCAGAGGATTAATTGATTACAACAGAAGCAATGCTCTCTACCTCCTTTTGCAACCAAATAGGACTGCTTCCCTAGCTTCGGTGCTATCTTAGGTGCCTTTCCTTGTCTGTTCCTTCAACAGTATAATTCTATATACTTAATTATTGTTTATGTGTTCATAAAATGGTCAATAGATGTGATTAATTATGTAATGGTGCAGATGTTTCCCAGAGTGCTCTATCATGACACAGGTTCATTTAAAGTTCAAATAGGGGGGGCATAAAACCCGGTTCCACTGGGAACCTGTATCCCTCACTTTAGCCATCCTATTTGGAATAAGAGTTGCTGCAGGTGTGGGCATAGGAACCACTGACCTAGTCCATGGGACTCAACAAATGACTCAATGAGAAGCAGCAATAGACCAAAGCTTAAAGATATTAAAAACCTCAATCCCAGCTTTACAGGAATCTTTAACCTCTCTCTCCGAAGTAGTTTCACAGAATAGGCGACGGTTGGACCTCCTCTTCATGAGAGAGGGGGCCTTTGTGCTGCAATGAGGGAAGAATTTGTTTTTTTATGCTGACAATACTGGAGTTGTAAAAGAATCTATGAGTAAATTAAGAAAACGCCTTGAAGAGCGTCAACGAGAGACAGAGGCCCAAAAAGCGTGGTTTGAGTCTTGGTTCACACAGTCCCTTGGGTTAACTACGCTTTTATCTGCCTTGGCCAGTCCATTAATAATCCTCATATTATTGCTAACTGTAGGGCCCTGTTTGCTCAACCGTGTAGTTTCCTTTCTCCAAGCTCAAATTGGACAAGTTAAACTTATGGTAATCAGACAACAATATAACTCACTAGCAGACATAAAATGTGACACCCCCCAATGATCAATTTTTTGATTAAAAGTAACCAGAACAAGAAGTGGGAAATGAAAGGTTTATTAAATAGGTACTTGTCACTTCCTGTTTTTCTGTATGCTTAACAAAACACTGTTGAAATCTTGAGAACTGTTTGCTAATCTTGTTCCCAGAATGTGTTGTCCCCAACTGCCAAACTGCAGAATGTACTCCCTCACACATTTGCAAGCAAACCGCCCACTCACCCTGACCCATCAATAAACTTCACACCCTGCCTTCTCCAAAGAAAGTACATAAGCTCTGCTTAAGCTATTCTCAGGGCTCTCTGCTAAATTCAAGTGAGCTCTGAGCTGCAGCATGCTGGACCCCCAATACACACTTTGCTGTTGCATGAGACAGTCTCTTGGTGGTCTCTTCCTAAAATGCTCACTCGACCATTCCATTGGTACAATCATTAGTGTGAACTTTGCTTTTTGTGTCCAGAATATTACTGTGATAAAATGTATATGTAGGTCAGGTGACATGAGTATTTCTTCCACCATTTCTGGGAGGAATATTTTCAAGACCTAATAATTAGTATTGGGGTTATAAAGACGTGTACCCTGTGTCTATGGATATAGAGATAATGCATGAATAGACAATACTGTGTTTAAATAATATAACAGGTTCCACTTTAAATAATGTATTGAATTGATATCTGAAAATATATAAGAAATCATTTATTGATATACAATCATTCATTCCAACCAGTTATACATCTAATGGTAATATTATGGTTATGGTTCATTATCTAGGGTGTGTGAGATTTCCTTCAAAAGTAATTATGAAAATCAAAAATAATGTGTTTGGAAAGAATTCTCATGAAAAGACCAGTCAAGAAACATGGAGAAATATATGTGTTCTGAAGTAGAAAGTGATTGAAAGTGAAACAAATGGCAATAAAATTGCAAACTTATGGATGAAATATATATCCAATGATGTGCATGAACTAAAGAAATAGTAATGTACAAGTGTTGAAAAAAATGAACTTCAAAATACACATCATGTCCCATAGGAGTCTACTTGCATTGATGTTAAACTGAGTCAGTTACTGTAGAAATATTAGGATTTGTATACACCATTCACTTAAGTTAGTTTTCAGTGTTGGAAACAAATGGGTATTCCACGTGGATGAATATTTCTGAAAATAATCTTGTGAAAAGATTATTATAAATCCACATACATGAATATGAATGAATTTAGGAAATGTATAATAAGACACATATATTTCATATTTTGAAAAATCTGGAGAGTATATATATATATATATATATATATATATATATATACACACAGATATTAAAAATTAGCACTATATGCCAATTGAAATTCACCATGAAATATATATTATCCACAGATCAAAAATATTCATTTTACTGAACATGGATTTATATATAATGTTGTTCAGCTAGGAAGCTCACCCATAGGGTGAATGTTCAGTTCCAATAGCGTTTAGGAGGAGTGATCTCTTCTCACAATTTGTATCTGCCTATTCAGGTACCACACAATAGTGTACATGTGGTACCAGGTAGGATTATACATGTGCTTATAAAAATACATGTGCTGAATACGCTACAGCGAAAGGGAGACAGGAATTCATATATTTGTTAACTTTAAAAACACATTGAGAACTATTTCAACAAAAAAATGAGTAGATTTATAACTCCTACTCTATATAATGCAAAAGGCAAGTCCAACTATACACTGTGCCTTTTCTGTACTGCTTGTATTTCAATTCTGTTTGGGTTATTTTTCTCCATCATATTAGGATTAGTAGACAGAGTTTAGTAGGGTATGGGGTAGTGTCAGTGTTTCAGTATTTCAAATGGAAAATTGGAAAATGAATCCAATGTGTATGCAAATATGTGCTACACAAAAATCCACCCACTCTCATCCAGAACAATTACTTGACATTACCTTCGCCCCAATTAAGACACAATTAGAGGAGAAGAGTTATAAAATTTGTGAATACATATCTGGAATGGAAATTGCTCAGGAGTTCAAAACTTTGGAGGTGCAAGAGGAGTTTCCAAAAGTAAGGGACAGGATAAAACTCCACAATCATGGAGCTCTGTTGGCCTAAAGACTTCTTGAGAAACTTCCTCTGAGGTTGGGCACTTGAAATATATGTTGTTGTCAGGAGCTTTATCTTCCTTTGTAGTGAGACCATCAAAGGTGGGTCTGCATATATGTGACCTGGAGGACATGGTCTCTTATATTCCAATGAACATTAGGCAGCAGTGCTGAATTCTCTCTTTATAGATATCTGTGGCCACTGGGGGCTAAGTGTCTCTCCGTGTGGACTGTGAAGCTATTTGGTCATCCTCCACTTTTTGTGGTGTTTCTTGCTGCTGCATTGGGAGTTTGGTATTTGCTTCTCGAAAAACAAAAAGTTCAACTGGGACACAGTGCTGGAGGGAGTTCTGTCATGTGTCGTGTGTCAGGGTCTGCAGGAGAATGCACCAAATAGGCTTCTATCACACATAGGTTGCCCCCTTGACCATAGCAACCTGATTCTGAACATTGCCCTGAAATTTCTCCATATAACAAGATGCCTTTACATACAAGGTTCTGCTGGCTGCACCATGTCAGTCGCAACCCATTTGGAAGTAAATGGCAGATCCACATGGCCCCACCACAGATGTTTTATCACACACATGCACAACACTGTTCTATGACCACTAATTAGGAGGCTCCAACGTACTGACATCTCTGTTCTACACCATTATCATGAAACCCAGTCAATCAAGGCACTGTCTTGTACACTCGAATTAGCAACAGGACATCGAAGGTTCTCCAGTGCCACCTGGTCAAGGGAATTTCAAGAATGTCATGGTATTTATGTAGCCATTTTTCAAGGATGAAGTTGGAGGCACTGTGGGTTTCCATTCATTCAGGAACCATTAAAGGTTGAGGAAGATCATTTCAATGAAAGCTCTGGAGAAATTTCACAGGCAAGGCTTCCCAAAGAGTGGGCAAAAGGTTACATGAAGCCAGGCACATAGAGGTCTACAATGTGAGGTCCATGTGTGTTTTGACTCTCAACTATGGATTCCAAGGCTTTCAGAATAAAATCATATGGTATCATGGCTGAGATTCCCTGTGCTCTGTGGAAAGCCGCCCTTGGTCTAGATCTCAGTTTCCAAGGGCGACTCTCACGCGTGGCCTCCAAAAATGCCAACACAAATCATGGCAATTCTTCTCTGAGGTCAGTTCCACAACGCAGTGTCAAAGGGGAATCACATCAGAGTTTAAACCCCGATGGACCCAGTCATCTTTTCCAACCACCACACTAATGACCGCAATTAAAACCAAAACACTTCCACATAGCCCTCATATTCTTCCATATAGATACTAATCATAACCTCTGGCTGGAGGTTTCCATGAGGGGCACATCCAAAGACAGTGTCCAAAATACGTTCTCTTGCCCCTCATTTGCCTAAAGTCATTGTGGCCGGGACACCTTTCCTGTGAACCAGGAGTGATCAAATAGGCCTGCTCTTAATACTGCTCTGATTCTCCAATTTCAGGCCTACTGACAGTCAGGTATAGATTCTTTATGTGATTTGGAGTCATGAGGAAACCCAAGCACCTCTGCAGGGCTTTGAAGTACTAATTTTACCCAAAGGATTCCTATTCTCACTTGATGGATGTCAGGAAACTAATAGAGAAAGGAAAGAAGCTTCATCCACTATAACTGATCTTTTTGCCATTTTGGTTTTGGATGCACACATGGCATCTTTTTTAGATCCATCTGGTTTTGAGAATCTAAGCCACAACCTGACACAGGGCCAAGATACTGATTCAGACACATCCATTTCCAAAGCAATTAAGGAAAGAGCCACAGGTGATGCCCATTCATTTCCATTTGAAAACTATTTTCTTCAGGCTTCACAAAGTGTGACCTGAGGCAAAGACCTTTCTGACATTCAGGGCAACAGAAAAATAGGTAAGTAAAAGTCCCAAAGCAGGGTTTCTCCACTGAGACTTTTCTATTCACACTGATATTTGAGTTTTCTGAGATGATCACATTTCCTTCAGCTATTCAGTACATGGCCATTTCACAGAGCTTGGAGGTGGTAAATATCTTGGACACAAAACCATGAGCCTATTCTGGAGAGTTGAGAGAATTCAGGAAGAAAACTGAAACTTAGGAATATAATAGGTGTTGCACATCAATAAGGCTGCCCACTCTCTATTCATACATTGGCAGGATGAATGCTGGGAGCTTTCTACTAGACACAACACATCCATTGATGCATTCTCTTTTCTATTGTCTACAACCACTGACACAGTAAGATACACAGACATAGAAACACTCGCCTTGCCAAACGACATACAAGAAACAGTCTACCCCAAAACAAACAAACCGACTTTCCTACCTATTCTCAGAACATGAGACAAAACCACATACTCACACCCACACTCAAAAAGGCACCTCCTTCCCCCAAGTAGGTCTCTGACTATATGGAGTGTCCTCTGACTGGTGAGCCATACTTCGTTCCCCCGAAATGGCCTGTACGGTCTCAGATCTTGTCTCCTTTTTCAACTCAGTGAAGTTGCCAGCAGCCAGTGGTGAGCAACTACCTACTTTCCCAGGAAAGGACCCTCTTCATAGCTATTCTGTCATTTGACCATCCTCACATCAGTAGGTACCAAGAAAGGCTGACTATGTCCATGGTAAATACAAACAATTGAGCCCACTGGGACGGGGACTGGGACTGGCTCTGGGTGCCTGGCTTCCTGGATACCAAGTTCAGAGAGTTCCATCAACAAGGAAGTTAAGTAGGTCAATTCTTTCAGGAACTGAGTGAGGTCACTGCCGTGACAACCACTTTGTCCTAACAATTGCTTCAGTTGCTTCCAAGTGTCCCATGAGATGGAGGCTGCCCCTACTTCCTGTGACACTTTCACAAGTTAGAATGGTATGTAAACCATAGGCACCCAGGAACAGCTCTCCACACAGGCCTGGTTTGGTCCATCTTCTCTACATTAAGAAGAGAGAGGCTGATTCAGACACATCCCTTCATTCTGACCAGGGTTTTGGCATTGGAAGATGACTTTTGCTCTCTTAGTTCCTCAATAGCTGCCTACATCTTATCCAGGGATCATTTCTGCATGGACATTTTAGGTTCTCAGCAGGTGGAAGATCCCCTACATTCCTGTATTGTAAGACGAACTCTGTACCTGCTCTTCTGTAAAGTGAGATTGAGAAAAGAGTGTATGGTTACGGTTAATAACAGGTTCTATTTGGGTTCAGAATCATTGTGCAAGATGATTAATGGTATTGGGAACCTGCAATATTTTCAAAAATATACAGGGGAAATATAAGTTTGAAAACAGAAATCCAGGTAAGATTTGAAGCCCAGAAAGGCATTAGGCCTTTGAGTGGGATACTTAGCTTTGAATTATATTCTGCACAGTTGTCTCAGATGAATCGATATACAATTGCCTTGTACCTTGGATGATTGAATGTCAAAGAGAACATCCAGTCAAAAAGTGATAGTCGGTACGATTAAGACGAAAGTCGGTAGGTTTAGAAAGAAGAGTGAGTATAAGAGTGGGACCAAAAGTTCTTTAGCAATAGGCTTTCGGGTAGACAGTGAATGTAAATGTCAGCACATGTGAAGAGTCAGTCACAATAATGAACTGGCATAATATGTAGGGAAGCAGAAATCAATAGAGACATTAGGAAATCAGGCAAAGTATAAATTGTGTGGTAGGATTAGACATTTTCAACAGGATTGAGGTTGAATATATAATCTTAGGAAGAAACAAATATGTATTCACCAATAGTATTGACATTAGAGAGCATTAGGCAACCTGGACATGGATGTTTTTAGTAACGCATGCTCACTTTCACTTAGGCTTTGGTACAATCATAAGAGTGACATTTTCATAATGTGTCCAGAATATTACTGTGATAAAATGTATATGTAGATCAGGTGACATGAGTATTTCTGCCAACATTTCTGGGAGCTACATTTTGAAGATGAATAAATTAGTATTGGGGATACAAATAGATGTACCCTGTGTCTATAAATATAGAGATAATGCATGAATAGACCATACTGTGAATAAATAATAAAAGTGGTTCAAACTTTAAATAATGGATTGAATTGATATCAGAAAATATACAGGGAATCTTATATTGATATACAATCATTCATTCCAATCAGTTACACATGTAATGGTAAAATTAGGGTTATGGTATATCATGAAGAATGTGTGAGTTTTGCTTCAAAATGATTATGAAAACCAAAATGAATGTGTTTGGAAATAAGTGTCATGAAAAGACCATTCAGGAAACTAGGAGTAATACATGTGTTCTGAAGCAGGAAATGATTGAAAATGAATCAAATGCGTATAAATTTGTGAACTTGTGGATGAAATATATATCCTATGATGTGAATAAACTGAAGAAATTGTAATGTACCAGTGTTGAACAAAATGAACTTCAAAATACACATCATGTCAGATAGATTTCTACTTGCATTGATGTTAAACTGTGTCAGTCACTGTAGAAATATTAGGATTGTATGCACCATTCACTTAAGTTAGTTTTCAGTACTAGAAAACAAATATGTATTTCAGGTGGATGAATATTTCTGAGAATAATCTTGTGAAAAGTTGATTATAAATCCACATACATGAACATAAATGAATTTAGGGAGTGTATATAAGACACATATATTTCATATTTTGAAAAATCTGAAGAGTGTATATATATACAAAACACACACACAGACAATAAAAAGTAGCAATATATATGCCAAACAAAATTCATCATGAAATATATATCATCCATAGATGCAAAAATATTTATGTTACTGAACATGGATTTATGTAAAATGTTGTTCTACTAGGAAGCTCACCCATAGATTGAATTTTGAGTTCCAACAGCGTTTATGGGGAGTGATCTCTTCTCACAATTTGTATCTGCCAAGTCAGCCTCCTCACAAGAATGTACGTGTGATTCCAAGTAGGATTCTATATGTGCAGATAAAAATACATGTGTTGAATAGGCTACAGAGAAATGGAGACAGGAATTCACATATTTGTTAACTTTAAAAACACATGGAGAACGATTTCAATTAAAAATTAACTAGATTTATAACACCTACCCTATATCATGCAAAAGGCAAGTCCAAATATACACCATGCCTCCTCTGAACTGCTTGTATTTCTATTCTGTTTGGGTTATTTTTCTCCATCATATTAGGATTAGTAGTCAGAGTGTAGTAGGGTATGGGTTAGTGTCAGTTGTCCCGGTCGGCCGCACACATCAATGTGGGCAAGGAACCTAGTTGGGGAGGAATGAAGGGACAAGAAACACGAGAGATTACAGCAAGACTGGAGTTCTGATCATGCTGCAAACTTTTATTGTTCTCACATGGGAATTTATATGTTGTGGATGGGAAAGCTCTCTTATCGGCAGTTGCTGGATGTCTTCAGAAAGTTTGATAACCTCAGGATGTTGCAGGAAGACAGATGGCCGCAGGATGTCTCAGGGAGATAGATGGCTGCGGGATGTCTCCCAGGCAGGATATCTCCCAGGGGGCTGTTTCTTTTCAGTGTCAGGCTATTCTTTGAAGGAGAACTTTCTTCTAGCCCCTGACCTCTCTTTCTTATATAAAATATTTGACCATACCTTACCGGCCAATGTTTTAGGGGGTGATAGAGGCTCTGTTTCTCTAGCAGGCCTTAGAATATCTCCTGATTCGAGAGAGCATGTTTACTAGGAGATTTCGTGGTGGCCTTGGCATGTTTTGGGAGGGGACGGCTTTGAGGGGGAAGCAGGCCGACCACCATGCACCAGAGCGTGTCACTAAGAGGTCTTCTGTTTTGGGATCCGTGGATACATCCTCCTGCAGTCCATCCTGCACCCTCCGTTATTATGGCCCAACGTCCTCACTCCATGGGTGCATCCTCCCCCAAGTGGAGGGGCCCATGGAGGACGAACCCTTATGGCAATGGCAGAAGATGGTTGGTCAGAGCTGTTACTTATAGTTTAATGTAAGAAAGAGAGATCTGTGGGGATGTAAACTTAAGAAATAAGCCTGTGAGAAGGGTAGAACATCCTTTTAAATGTTGGCAGCATGGTCTTCCATCTCCAGGCGATGATAGTGGACCTGTATGGGCTTAGAGGCCAAAATATTAATCTGTTCTATAATAAATTGTACAAGCCTGTTTATAATGCAGGGTCCTATGGACACCATTAAAAGTAAACCCAACAAAGGGCCTAATAGGGGAAGAAGGTAGGGTAGAAATCCATTAAACCGAGTCCAGAGGGGATTTTCAAAAAGTTCCCTTCATCTCTTTTCTAGATCTTCTTGAAGCTGCTTAATTATAGTGCGTACTATGGCTGATTTATTGGCATTAAAGTAGCATCGTTCCCCTAAGGCCAAGCAAATACCTCCCTGGTTAGCTGTCAGTAAATCTAAGCCTTCTCTGTTTTGAAGGAACACTTCTGCCAGGGAGTCTACTAGGTCCTGCAAATCTTTAATGGTTCCTGATATAGTTTGTACATCATTTATAAGTTGTTGAGACAGGCGACGCTAAGAGTGTATAGCCATGCCTAAGCCAGCTGTACCTGTGGCCACAGTAGCTGTTATTCCAAGGCTGGCAACGAGTGGTAAGGCCTGTATTGCCCGCCTGTGTCTTTTGACTGAGGTGTCTAGACTAGGAATGCATAGAGTTTCGTCTCCTGGGACAATAGTTATATCAGGGAGTAATAAGGCAAGAACACAGCCAACGCTCCAATTCGATGGAAGCCTCGGGAAGGCCGAGTTTCCTCCACACATAAAAACTGTGCCATTGGAGGGACAAAGAGATGGGGTAGATGAGGAATAGTTTTGTACTGTTGAGCAATTTCCAAAGGAAGTAACTCCAACATCAATATCATAGGTATTATTTTGCATCGCGCCTAAAAGACATATTGTAAAAGTGCCTATAGACTGTACTTTTAAATGAAATCTGGGTTGGCATGTATTATCATCGTCTATGATAGAATTAATAGGAACTGCCATAGGCATGATTGCCCCTGTTGTCATGGAGAGCCAGCAATCACCAGCAAAGTTGGGGTTGGAATTATTAAGCAAGGAGAAGGTAGTTTCCAAAATATCTAATGTATTGTTATCTAAACCTGGGAGCTGGCATTTTGGCTATATTAAGGGATGATATGTGAGCTCAGGGATTTGGGGTTTCAAAAGTTTGATTATCTGAGGATGCTTGACAGCATAAGGGAATCCTCCACCATCAGTGACCCCTGTAGGTGCCTTAATGGGGCAGCAGGAGGGTTTACCAACAGGGCCTTGGCACCCAACTGACTGTAGCTTGGTGTATTTGCCTTCTCCTCCCCGGTCAAAAAGAACGGGGGTATAATGAATAGTGGTCCCTCCTGCTGCATGAGTTTTAGTTAGGGAGGCTTCAAAAAATTGTTCTCCCTGCTTGTTAACACAAATTGAGGCCGACGCATAACAAGTGGCATGCATCGCTTGGGTATGCGTTCAAGTTGCAGAACAATTTTGGAGAGCTTTACTTGTACTAGGGGGAATAATCTTTGGCTTGTTAACACATACCAATTTAGGCTGATGAACTCCTCTGAGTTTATGGTCAAACTTGGCCCGGAGGTAAGCCACCTTAGTCACGCAGTCAGCAGTCTGGGTCAAACTAGTGGGAGCCTGAGTCCAAGATCCTCCCTTGCGTTCACAGGGAGGGCCAAAAAGGTACTCCATGATGTTGGAAGGTGGAGGGCCAAAGCCTCCGTGTACAATCCTGTTCAGCATAAGTGCCTTAAGTAGGATCCTCACACAGATTGTTGGCTGCATCTGAAAAAGAGGAAAATTTGTCCTCAGGGGGAGGGCCTCCATCCCCGTGTTGAGGTAAGCCATTAACCTGTTTAACCAGGCGTTCTGGTAACCATCTTGGGGCTGCTTGCTCTTCGTCCAAAACACAAGCTGAGCCTCGTCCACAGATGAGGACAGGACCTGGGCGTTTCCATTTATTTGTAAGGGGATTGTGCCACATAACAGGTGGGCGAACAGAATTGGACGAGGATTGCCTGTGTCAGTCTGCAGCCGAATGGCCTTCATTGTCTAGGGAAAGAAAAATAAGGGCAAATAATGCATGATTAAGGCGATGCCTGTGAGTGGTAAATACAAGTGCAGAAGCATTAATGCGGGTTAGCCAAGTCTTTAGGTAAGGTGGGCACGTTCCACAATGCCTGAGGCTTGTATGGAATTCCAGTAGTATGCCAAATTTGCGAGGTAGCACAAAACTGTTTAAACTTGGCACTGGTATATGCAGGACAATTATATTTTTTTAATATGTATTGGTTTACCCATTACAGAAAACGCTGAAACAAGATGAGAAAGGACATCTTTGATAGCCTCTCCAGAATGTGGTGATGCGAAAATAAGGCCACTGAAGGTATCTACAGAAACGTGTACATATTTGGTTTTTCCAAATTCAGAAAAATGAGTAACATCCATTTGCCAAAACTGATTGGACAGTAATCTTCGGGGGTTAACTCCCAAGTGTTGAATGGGGAGGGAGACAGGGCAACCAGGGCATGCTTTTACTATTTCTCGTGCCTGTTGCCTGGTAATTTTACATAGTTATCGAAGTTTCTGGGAATTTAGATGGTAAGATTGTGTAACTCCGTGGCCTTTTGAGTGCAGCCAACAAAAATTGGAAAGATGAAACGAGTTGCTGCATCAGCTTTGGCATTACCTTGTGTTAGAGGGCTGGGAAGATCAGAGTGTGCCCTGCTGTGTCCTAAGAAAAATGGGTGTTGTCTGGCCTGAATTAGCTGCTGAAGCTGGTGAAACCGATGGGCGACATTGGAAGAAGCCTTAATGGTGGGTGAAATCTCAAGCAGGCGCACAGAATGAGCAATGTAGGCACTGTATGTATAAATATTAACAGGATTATCAAAAAATGTTTTAAAAACTTGTGTTATTGCAAACAATTCCACAAACTGTGCTGAATGATAGACAGTATAAAAGGTGTTAGGCTGGTTATTGACAACAAAGACTGCTCGGCCATTACTGGAACTGTCTGTAAAGACAGTAGGGGCTTGAGGAATGGGAGCCTTTTGAGTAATTTTGGCAAAAATAAATGGATGTAACTGGACAAAATGTAAAAGGGGGTCATTGGGTAGGTGGTTATCAATTGTTCCCAAAAAGCCTGATAAGGCAATACGCCATTCATCCTCCGTCTGTAGTAAAAATTGGATTTGGTCTTTAGTATATGAAATTAAAATATTATCGTGGTCTTTGCCAAAATGTTGTCGAGATAGCAAACAACTTTTAAAAATAATAGAAGCTACCTGAGCAAGAAAAACAGTAATAACCTTGGAGAATGTGGTGGGTAAATGGACCCAAAGCAAAGGCAGCCTTTATTTCTAAAATGTGTATTTCGTTGCCAAAATATTCCTGTGGATGTATGAGGAGTGTGTAAAATAACCAGAACCGGAGGAAGGTTTTAAGAATGTTCTTTAAAAAACTGTTTGGCAATGGCTTCTGTGACTTGGTTTAATGCCTGTCATGCCTCGGGAGTAAGTTTTTGAGGGGAGGAGGGGTGGGAATCACCTCTCAAAATATCATTAAGGGACAAAAGTACACAAGGTGGTAATTTTAAATATGTTTTTAGCCATTGAATATTCCCCAGGAATTTTTGAAAATCATTAAGGTTTTGAAGATGGTCCACCCATAGTGGTATCTTAGGAATTTGGATCTGATTATCTTGAAGTTTAAGGCCCAAATAGGTATAACAGTCCTGTGTTTTAACCTTATTAGGAGCTATCTGTTGTCCCAAGGAAGTGAGGATTTTGTAAATGTCCAAGTAACAATTAATAAGGTCATGGTTATTAGGTGCAGCAATTAACAAATCATCCATATAATGTAAAATATAAATTTGTGGCCATAGCTCTCTCACAGGGTCTACTGCTTGAGCAACGTATTTTTGGCAAAGACTAGGGCTGTTGGCCATACCTTGGGGAAGAACCTTCCATTGAAATCTCTGCATAGAGCCCTGAAAATTAATGCGAGGGAGACTAAAGGCAAAATAGGGTCTATCCGCAGGATGTAAAGGAATGGTAAAAAAACAATCTTTTAACTCAATAATCATTTTACAATAGTTTTTGGGAATAGCCACTGGTGTGGGAATGCCTGGCTCTAGTGCTCTCATTGGGCACATAGCTTTATTAATGGCACACAAATATTGTAAAAGGCACCACTTGCCTGATTTTTACTTGATAACAAAAATGGGAGTATTCGATGTTGAGGTTGAGGGCTCTACATGGCCGGCTGCCAGCTGTTCCTGCACTAACATGGAGGCAGCCTCCATATTTTCTTGGGTAAGTGGCCATTGATGCACCCACACAAAAGTCTGAGTTTCCCAAATAATTTTATCTCCATGGGGTACAGGAGAGTCAGAGACCGACACTAAAAATCCGAATACCCAAGTCCATATGTATTTGTTTTTTGTATGGGTTTTATTGGCTCAACCAGTCCTTGTCTCAGTCTCCCAAGGCCTGTACCAGGGACAAAATTTATATGAAGCATTTGATGAGTTACCATGGAATTGGGAATGGCATGAATAACTTCCATTTGACTCAAAATATCTCGGGCCCATAGGTTAACAGGGAGGTCAGGAACAACGAAAAGAGTGACAATTCCCTTATTACCCTCTTTATAAGTCCAGCTAAGAGCCGTAGAGCTGACCAGAGGATTTTTTGACTGTCCTATCCCTTTAAGGTCAGTCAAGGATGAGGTGAGGGTCCAAGCTGATGGCCAATATTTTTGAGAAATAATTGTGTCATCAGCTCCAGTATCTAGAATTCCTTGGAATTCCTTTCCTTCAATAAGTAAGGAAATTGTAGGTCTTTTGTGAGAAACGGGTTGAACCAAATTTACATCAGAGCAGCCCAAGGAGGCAGTCCCCTGCGGTAGGTTTGGGTGGTGGAAGTGCCTCCTGGATTCAAGGGAAGGAGTATTAATTGTGCAAGACTTGTTCGTGCTGGGATGGCCACAACTCCATTAATAGCTGTGGCCAGTATTTTTTTCTCCAGTGAAATCATTATTATTAATGCCATGGAAGACCTGAACACCATGTAAGTTAGTAGAGGCTCTCCCAAAAATAAGGGCACACATATGAGATTGAGGGGGACCCATAATTCCAGTGGGTATTATCTGGGGTCCATGCATTGAGTCCAATATAGTATCGGTGGTGGCACAGAGGTCCAATCCTGCGCTGCCTGGAGTGGCTAGTTGGAGGGAGGCAATTGTGGAGAAGAATTTTGAGGTAGGTTGGGAGTTTGGGAGGGAACAAATCTTATTGCCCCTGGGTTTGTCCTGGGGGATGTCGTGGCCCGGGGCTGGCCCCGCAGGGAGTTTCGCAAGAAGCAGGAAAAAATAGGCTGTCTGAGGGCATTTGTCTTAGATCTACACTCACTGGCCCAGTGATGACCTTTACCACATCTAGGGCAAAGGATAGCTTGGGGCGGTATAGCCCCAGTTGAAGGAGACGCTATTCCTAGGCTTTTTTTGCCTGTCGGACACTTGCCTGCAAAATGGCCAGGTTGTTTACAAGTAAAGCAAGTACGTGAGCCAGGATTGTGAAAGGTCTTGGTAAAGGTGGCACCTAGGGCAAGACCCATGGCATGGGCTGCACCTACCCCTGCATAGAGTCTAATAAAGTCAGAAAGTTTCCCTTTATCCTTATGTGGTTGAAGAACATCCTGACATGCCAGGTTGGCGTTTTCAAAGGCAAGATGTTTTACAAAAGCGCTTTTGCTTTCGCTTGCTCCAAGCAAGCATTCCACAGCTAGGTTAAGCCGGGGAACAAAGTCGCTATAAGGCTCGTCGGGCCCTTGTCAAATTTTTGCCAGGGAAGTGGTAGCCGAGGCTTTTGAGGGAGGTGTCTCCAAGCATGTAAGCCAGTCATCTGAATCTGCATCAAAAGTCCAGCAGGGAAATGTGCCTGTTTAGTTTTATTGTCAAAAGGCTCATTGCCCACTAGCTTAACATAAGTCCTGGATTTAGAGAAGGCCTTAGTTAAAATTTTTTGAGCAGTTTCCCGACAGTGCTCTTTAAAATCTGCATTCCATAACAGGAAGTCTCTGGCACTGAGGGTAGCTTGGTCTAAAAATTTCCAATCATTGGGAGTAAGTCATTGTGTGCTGTGGCTTTCTAATAAAGCCAACGTGTAGGGTGCAATGGGGCCATAGTGAGCACAAGCCTTTTTAAGTTTTTCAGGAAAATGCAGGCTTAATTTTTTGTAGACTCTGGGTTCCTGCCTGCCTAGGGCTGAACTCCTCATCCTCTGAGTCCTGATCTCCTTAATCCATTTCCCCGCTTCCTCCTCTTTATCCTCGTCTAATTCTTTGACCTCAGCCTGGGCAGGCTTATCTATCAGACTGGTGGTGACTGGGAAGGCAAGCACAGGTCAATGGAGTGGCTTCCCCTTTGTATTAGACCACTGTAGGCCAGTTGCTTTGACTCCATACCTAAGGCTAATGAAGAGAGCTCAGAGTGAAGGGATCTTAATTCTTTTAAAGGTTGGATCTGTTCCTGTGTATGTTGAAAGGATGCTCACAAAGGAGCCAGTTTAGGCAAGGGAAGTGGGGAGAAAATATCGGGGGGGGGGGCATTTGTTCCCTGAAGGGCCAGAGCACAAAAGGCAGGAGGGATATAGGAGGGAGGTGGATGTGTAAGTCCTATAGGCTGTGGCAGGGTCTTGAGAGGTGGAGGGTCTTCTGAATGGTAGCGAGCTGCTTCCTTCTCCAAGGTAGCCTCCTCTAAAGGGGTCAATGAGTCTCCGGTATTTAAAACTGGATAAAGGCAGTTGGTAATCATTGGAGCCCTATTCATTAGGGTGGTATTTTGAGGGGGACCAGGAAGGTTCCCACGGTCCTGGGGAGCCTGAGAAGGGTCTATGTCTATACTAACTGATGGGCATGCCGAGGGGATATGAGAAGTATTTGCATAGTCTCTTTCCCAACCTTGACAACTTTTAAGGTACCATTGTCAAAGGGTGAACTTTTAAGAATTCTATTAATTAAGTTCCAGTAAGAAAAGGTGGGAACAGGCACTTTTTCTGGGCCAAAGGATTCATAATAATCTTTTAAACAGTCTCCTACTCTAAGCCATCTTTTACCATCAATGGTCCTTTAAAGAGGAAACCATGGACACTGCTCTCTTATGTGTGAAAAGAAAAAAAATTTAAGTCTTTTTTCTTAATACGCGCCCCCATGTCTGGAAGGACTCCTTGTAGCCTGACAAAAACAAATCATGTGACGAAACTGCTTGCCCCATGGTGGGTCAATCACCGTGTGTCATCCCCACCCTCCTCCTGGATCTGTCTCTCGGTGGTGTCTTCTGCGGTTATTGCAAGCTCCGCTTGACCAAATCTTCCAGGAGGACGGGGTCCCCCTCAATCAAAAGCTCGAGCCCCAGTCAGTGGGCGCCAGATGTCCCGGCCGGCAGGACACATCAACGTGGGCAGCGAACCTAGATAGGGAGGAATGAAGGGACAAGAGACACGAGAGATGACAGCAAGACAGGAGTTCTGATCAAGCTGCAAACTTTTATTGTTCACACAGGGGTATTTGTATGCTGGATGTGGGAAATCTCTCTTATCGGCACTTCCTAGATGTCTTCACAAGGTGAGAAAACCTCAGGAAGTTTCAGAAAGACAGTTGGGCACAGGATGTCTCAGGGAGACAGATGCTACAGGATGTCTCCCAGACAGGATGTCTCCTGGTGGCTGTTTCTTGTAAGTGTCAGGCTATTCTTTGAAGGAGAATTCCTTCTACCTCTGACAGTCAGGGATTCAGTATTTCGAATAGAAAATTGGAAAATGAATCCAATGTGTATGCAAATATATGCTACCCAAAAGTCTTCCCACTCTCATTCAGAACAATGCCTTGACATTACCTTCACCCCAAGTAAGACACAATAAGAGGAGAAGAGTTAGAAAATCTGTGAATACACATCTGGAATGGAAAATGCTCAGTAGTTAACAACCTTGGAGGTGGTAGAGATGTTTCGAAAAGTAAGGTACATGGTAAAAACTCCACAAACATGAAGCTCTCTTGGCCTAAAGACTTCTTGAGAAACTGCCTCTGAGGTTGGGCACTTGAAATATATGTTGTTGTCAGGAGTTTTAACTTCCTTTGTAGTGAGACCATCAAATCTGGGTCTGCTTCTGTGTAACCTGGAGCACATGGTTTCTTTTTTTCCAATAAACATGAGGCAGCAGGGCTGAATTCTCTCTTTGTAGGTAATTTGTTGCCATTTGGGGGCAAAGTGTCTCCCAGTGTGGACTTTGAAGCCATTTGGTCTTCCTCTACTTTTCATGGTGTTTCTTGCAGCTACACTGGGAGTTTGGTATTTGCTTCATGAAATACGAGGAGGTCAACTAGGACAGAGTGCTGGAGGGAGTTCTGTCACGTGTGTTGGTTAAGGGTCTGCAGGAGAGTGCACCAACCAGGCTTCTATCCCACTTAGCTTGCCTCCTTGACAATAGAAATCTGATTCTAAAAATTGCCCTGAAACCTCTCCGTATAACAAGATGCCTTTACATACAAGGGTATGGGGGCTGCACCATGTCAGTCACAAACCATTTGGAAGCCAATGGCAGATCCACATGACCCCATCACAGATGTTTTAACAAACACCTACACTCCACTGCTCTAGGCCGAATACTCATCGGGCTCCAAATTACTGGCATCTCTGTTCTACACGATTTTCATGAAACCCAGTCAAACAAGGCACTGTCTGGTACACTCATGATCATCTATAAGACATCCAAAGGTTCTCCACTGACACCTGTTCATGAGAATTTCAAAAATTTAATGGTATTTATCTAGCCTTTTTTCAAGGATGAAGTTTGAGGCACTGTGGGGTTTAATTCATTCAGGAACCATTAAATGGAGAGGAAGCTCATTTCAATGAAATCTCTGGAGAATTCTAACAGGCAATGCTTCCCAACGACAGGCTAAAAGGTCACATTAAGCCAGGCGTTTGAGGTCTACAATGTGTGATCCTTTTGTGTTTTGACTTGCAACTATGGCTGCCAATTTTTTAAGAATAAAATCATGTGATATCCTTCCTGAGATTCCCAGTGCTCTGTGGAAAGCCACCCTGGGCCTTGATCTCAGTTTCCAAGGGCGACTCTCATGTGTGGCCTCCTAAAATCCAATCACAATACATGGCAATACTTCTTTGAGGTCAGTTCCATAACTCAGTCTCTAAGGGGAATCACACCAGTGTTCAAGCCCAGGTGGCCTCAGTCATCTCTTCCAACGGCCACAAAAATGACCACAATTAAAACCAAAACACTCCCACATGGCCCTCATCTTCTTCCATATAGACACTAATCATAACCTCAGGCTGTAGGTTTCCATGAGGGCCAAAGCCAAAGACAGTATGCAAAATAAGGTCCCTTTCTCCCATTTGCCTAAAGTCAGTGTGGCAGGGACACCCTTCCTGTGAACCAGGAGTGATCTAAGAGGCCTGCCCTTAATACTGCTCTGATTCTCCATTTTGTGGCCTAATGACTGTGGGGTTTAGATTCCTTATGTTAATTGGGGTCATGAGAAAACCCAAGCACCTATGGCCTAGCCTCTGTAGTGATTTGAAGAACTCATTTGACCCAAAGGATCACTATTCTCAAAGATGGAGGTCAGGAACCTTACAGAGGAAGGTGAGAGACTTCATCCACAATGACTGCTCTTTTGGCTATTTTGGTTTTGGATACACACATGGGATTTTTTTAGATCCATTAGGTGCTGAGAATCTAAGCCACAACCTCACACAGGGCCAAGAAGCTGATTCAGACACATCCCTTTCCAAAGCAATTAAGCCAAGAGCCAAAGGTGATGCCCATTCATTTCCATTTGAAAACTCTTCAGTCTTCACAAAGGGGTGGGCTGAGGCAAAGACCTTCCTGACATTCAGGGCAATAATACAATAGGTAAGCAAAAGGCCCAAAGCAGGGTTTCTCCACTGAGACTTTCCTGGTCAAACTGATATCTGAGTTTTCTGAGATGCTCACCATTGCCTTCAGCTATCCAGTACATGGCCATGTCACAGAGCTTAAAGGTGGTACATATCTTGGACACAAAACCATGAGCCTATTCTGGAGTTTGGCCAAAATTCAGAAAGAAAATAGGAACTTAGGAAGATATTAGGAGTGGCCGATCCATATGGCATGCCGCAGACCATTCATAAATAGGACAGGATGAATGCTGGTAAGATTTCTACTAGATAGGACATATGTATTGATGCACTCTCTATTCTAATGTCTACAACCACGGACACAGTGGGATACACAGACATAGAAACACTCGCCTTGTCAAAAGACTTACTAGAAACATTTCACACCAAACCAAACAAAACGACTTTCCTACCTATTCTCAGAACATGAGACAAAATGACAAACCCACACCCAGACCCACACCCACACCCACACAGACCCCCAAGCAGGTCTGTGAAAATATGGAGTGACCTTTGACTGGTGGGCCATAATATATTCCCCCATAATGGGCTGTCCTGTCTCAGATCTGGTCTCCGTGTCCAACTCTGTAAAGCTGTTAGGAGCCAGCGGTGAGCCAGTACCTTCTTTCTCAGGAAAGGCCCCTCCTCAGACCTTCCTGGCATTAGGCTATCCTCACATCAGTAGGTACCAAGAAACACTGTCTCTGTCCTTGGAAAATCCAAACAAGCTTGAACACTGGGACATGAACTGGGACTAGCTCTGGGTGCCTGACTTCCTGTATCCCAAGTTCAGAGAGTTCCTTCATCAAGGAAGTGAGGTGAGGTCACTTCCTTCAGGAACTAAATGAGGTCACTGCCTTGACAACAACTTTGTCCTAAAAGTTGCTTCTAAGAGTCCCATGAGATGGAGGATGCACCTACTCGCTCTGACATTTTCACAAGTTAGAATGGTGTATCAACCATAGGCACCCGGGAACAGCTCTCCACACAGGCCTGGTTTGGTCCATCTTCTCTACATTAAGATGAAAGAGGCTGATTCAGACACATCCCTTCATCTTGACCAGGTTGTTTACCATGGAAGTTGACTTTTCCTCCCTCAGGTCCTTCATAGCTGCCTACATCTTCTCCATGGATCATTTCTGCATGGACCTTTGAGGTTCTCAGCAGGTGGAAGTTTCCCTACACTCCTGTATTGTAAGGCCAACTCTGTCCCTGCTTTTCTACAAAGTTAGATTGAGGGAACAGTGTATGGTTTGGGTAATAACAGGTTCGATTTTGTTAGGAATCATTCTGAGCGATGAATAATGGTATTGGGAACCTGCGATATTTATTAAATTATATTGGTAAAATATATGTATGAAAACAGAAATCTAGGATTTGAAGCCCAGAAGGGCATTGGGCCCATGATTGGGATAGGTAGTGTTGAATTAGGTTCTGCACAGATGTCTCAGATAAATCCATTTACAATGGCATAGGACCTTGTACATTGGATGATTGAATGAGGAAGAGAACATACAGTCAAAAAGGGATAGTCGGTAGGATTAGGTAGATAGTCGGTAGGTTTAGGAAGAAGAGTGAGTACAGGATTTGGACGGAAATTTCTTTAGCAATAGGGTTTCAGTTAGAGAGTGAATGTAAATGTCAGCACATATGAAAATTCAGTCACAATGATGAACTTTGAAAAATATGTAGAAAAGCAGATAATAATAGAGACTTTAAAAAATCTGGCAAAGTATAAAGTGAGTGATAGGATTAGACATTTTGTACACTGTTGAGTTTGAATATATAATCTTAAGAAGAAACAAATATGCAGTGACCATTAGGATTGACATTTGAGAGCATTAGGAAACCTGGACATGGATGCTTTTAGTAATCCATGTTCACTTTCCTTTTAGGCTTTGGTACAATCATAAGTGTGACCTTTGCATTTTTTGTCCAGAATATTACTGTCATAGAATGTATATGTGGATCAGGTGACATGAGCATTTCTTCAAGCATTTCTGGGAGTAAGGATTTCAAGAGCTATAAATTAGTATTGGGGGTACAAAGAGGTGTACCCTGTGTCCATGAATATAGACATAATGCATGAATAGACCACATTTTGAATAAATAATTTAACTGTTCCCACTTTAAATAATGCATTGAATTAATATATGAAATATTATAAGAAATCTTGTATTGATATAATATCATTCATTTCAACCAGTAATACATCTAAATGTAATATTAGGGTTATGGATTATCATGAAAGGTGTGTGAGTATTGCTTCAAAAGTGATCCTAGAAATCGAAAATAATGTGTTTGGAAAGAAGTCTCATAAAAAGACCAGTCAAGAAACATGGAGGAATACATGTGATCTGAAGAAGAAAATGATTGAATGTGAAACAAATGCCTATAAACTTGCGAACTTATGGATGAAATATATATCCCATGATGTGAATAAATTGAAGAAATAGTAATGTACCAGTGTTGAATAAAACGAACATCCAAATACACATCATGTCCCATAGGAATCTACTTGCATTGATGTTAAACTAGGTCAGTTACTGTAGAAATATTAGGATTTGTATGCACCATTCACTAAAGTTAGTTTTCAGTACTAAGAAACAAATATGTATATCAGGAGAATGAATATTTTGAGAATACTCTTGAGAAAATTTGATTATAAATCCACATACTTGAATATGAATGAGTTAAGGGAGTTTATAATAAGACACATATTTCATATTTTGAAAAATCTGGAGAATTTATATATATATACACACACATACACACACACAAACACACACGGACATTAAAAATAGCATAATATATGCTATAGGAAATTCACCATGAAATTTATATCATCCAGAGATCCAAAAATATTTATTTTATTTAACATGGATTTATGTATAATGTTGTTCAACTAGGAAGCTCACGCATAGGTTGAATTTTCAGTTCTAAAGAGCTTAGGAGGAGTGATCTCTTAAAATTTGTATCTGCCAAGTCAGCCACATCACAAGAATGTACGTGTGGTATCAGGTAAGATTCTATAATTGCAGGTAAAAATACATGTGCTGAATAGACTACAGAGACAGAGAAACAGGAATTCACATATTTGTTAACTTTAAAACACATGGAGAAATATTTTAACAAATAATTGACTAGATTTATAACTCCTACCCTAAATAATGCAAAAGGCAATTCCACTATACACCATGCCTTCTCTGAACTGCTTGCATTTCTATTTTTTTGGTTTATTTTTCTCCACCTTATTAGGATTAGTTGTCAGAGTCTAGTAGGGTAGGTGTTAGTGTGAGGTATTCAGTATTTTGAAAGGAAAATTGGAAAATGAATCCAATGTGTATGTAAATATGTGATACACAAAAATCTTCCCACTCTCATCCAGAACAATGCCTTGACATTACAATCGCCCAGAGTAAGACACAATTAGAAGAGAAGAGTTAGAAAATCTGTGAATAAATATCTGAAATGGAATATGCTCAGGAGTTCACAATCTTGGAGGAGGTAGAGGAGATTCCAAAAGTAAGGGACAGTGTAATCATTCCAAAAACATGGAGCTCTGCTGGCCTAAAGACTTCTTGAGAAACTGCCTCTGAGGTTGGGCACTTGGAATATATGTTGTTGTCGGGAGCTTCAGCTTCGTTTGTAGTGAGACCATCAAATCAGGGTCTTCATCTATGTGACCTGGAGGACATGGTTTCTTATTTTCCACTGAACATGAGTCAGCAGTGCTGAATACTCTCTTTGTAGGTAAACTGTGGACACGGGGGGCTAAGTGTATCCACATGGGCCTGTGAAGCTATTTGGTCATTCTCCACTTTTCGTGTTGTTTCTTGGTGCTGCACTGGGATTTTGGTATTTGTTTCACGAAATACAAAGAATTCAACTGTTACTCTGTGCGTGAGGGAGTTCTGTCACGTGTGGTGGGTCAGGGTCTGCAGGAGAATGCACCAAACAGGCTTATATCCCACATAGTTGCCCCCTTGACCATAGCAACCTGATTCTTAATATTTCCCTAAAACCTCTGCATATAACAAGATGCCTTTACATTGAAGGGACTGCTGGCTGCACCATATCAGTCACAAGCAATTTGGAAGCCAAAGGCAGATCCACATGACCACACCGCAGATGTTTTATCACACACCTGCCCACCACTGCTCTAGGCCCACTCCTCAGGAGACTCCAACTTCCTGGCATCTCTGTTCTGCACAATTTTTATGAAAACCAGTCAATCAAGGCACTGACTGTTATTCTCATCATCAGCCACAAGATATTCAAAGAATCTCCAGTGCCAACTTGTCACGGGAATTTTAAAAATTTCATGATATATTGACCTAGCCATTTTTCAAGGATGAAGTTGGAGGCATTCTGGAACTATTAAATGGTGAGGAAGCTCATTTCAATGAAATATCTGGAGATGTCTCACAGGAAAGGCTTCCCAAAGAGTGGCCAAAAGGTCACATGAATCCTTGAAAATTGAGGTCTACAATGTGAGGTCCATGTGTGTTTTGACTCTCAACAATGGTTGCCAAGTTTTTCAGAATAAAATCATGTGATATCCTGGCTGAGATTTCCAGTGTTCTGTGAATAGCTACCCTGGGCCTAGATCTCAGTTTCCAAGGGCGACTATCGTGCGTGGCCTCCTAAAATTCCAACACTATTCATGGCAATACTTCTCTGAGTTCAGTACGAGAACTCAGTCTTTACGTGGAATCCCACTAAAGTTCAAGCCAAGGTGGACCATGTCATCTCTACTAACCGCCACAAAAATGACTATAATTAAAACCAAAACACTCCCACATGGCCCTCATTTTCTTCCATACAGACACTCATCATAACCTCTGGCTGGAGGTTTCCGTGAGGGGTGCAGCCCAAGACAGTGTCCAAAATAAGCTCCCTTGCCCCTCATTTGCCTAAAGTCAGGGTGGCCTGGACACCCTTCCTGTGAACTAAGAGTGATCAAATAGGCCTGCCGTTTATTTTGCTCTGCTTCTTAAATTTGAGGCCTACTGATGGTGGGATTTAGATTCTTCATGTGAATTGGAGTCATGAGAAAACCCAGTCACCTATGGGCTAGAATCTGCAGGGCTTTGAAGAACTTATTTGACCCAAAGGAGCCCTATTCTCACTTGATGGAGGTCAGGAACCTTACCAAGGAAGGAGAGAGACTTCATCCACAATGATTGCTCTTTTGGACATTTTGCTTTTGGATGCATACATGGGATCTCTCTTTAGATCCATCAGGTTCAGAGAATCTAAGCCACAGAATTACACAAGGTCAAGGGGCAACAGAACAATAGGTAAGGAAAAGGCCCAAAGCATGGTTTCTCCACTGAGTCTTTACTGGTCACACTGATATCTGAGTTTTCTGAGATGCTCGCCATGCCCTTCATTTAACCAATACATGGCCGTGTCACAGAGCTTGGAGGTCGTACATATCTTGGACACAAAACCATGAGCCTATTCTGGAGAGTGGCCAGAATTCAGGAAGCAAACAGTAACTTAGGAAGATAGCAGGTGTTGCCGATCCATAAGGCAAGACGCAGTCCATTCATAAATTGGGAAGGATGAATGCTGGGAAGCTTTCTACTAGACAAGACTCATCCATTGATGCATTCTCTTTGCTAATGTCTACAACCATGGACACAGTGAGATACACAGACATAGAAACACTCGCCTTTTCATACGACTTTCTGGAAACACTTTACTCCAAACCAAACAAACCGACTTTCGGACATATTCTCAGAGCATGAGAAAAAAAACCACAAACCCACACCCACAGCCAGATAAGCACCTCCTTCCTCCAAGTAGGTTTGTGACTATCCGGAGTGTTCTCTGACTGATAGGCCATACTATGTTCCCCCAAATAGCCTCTCCTATCTCACATCTGGTGTCCATGGGCAATTCTGTGAAGTTTTCAGGAGCCAGCAGTGAGCCACTACCTTCTTTGTCAGGAAAGGCCCCTCTTCAGAGCTTTCCTGTCATTTGTCCATCCTCACTTCAGTAGATACCAAGAAAGACTGACTCTGTCCTTGTTAAATCAAACAAGTGAGACCACTAGGCCTGGGACTGAGACAGGCTCTAGATGCCTGGCTTCCTGGATCCCAAGTTCAGAAAGTGCCATCACCAAAAAAGTGAGGTGAGGTAACTTCTTTCAGGAACTGAATGAGGTTACTGCCTTGGCAACCAGTTTGTCCTAACACATGCATCCAAGGTTCCCATGACATGTAGGGTGACCGTATTTCTGTGACACTTTCAAAAGTTAGAATGGTATATCAACCATAGGCACCCGGGAACAGCTCTCCACACAGGCCTCATTTGGTCCATCTTATCTACATTAAGAAGAGAGAGGCTGATTCAGACAAAAACCTTCATCCTGACCAGGTTGTTTGCCATGGAAGATGACTTTTGATCTCTCAGGACCTTCATACCTGCCTACATCTTCTCCAGGGATCAATTCTGAATGGACCTTTGAGGTTCTCAGCAGGTGGACAATCCCCTACTTTCCTGTATTGTAAGACCAACTCTGTCCCTGCTCTTTTATAAAGGTAGATTGAGGGAACAGTTTATGGTTAGGGTTAATTACATGTTTGTTTTGGGTTAGGAACCATTTTGCTGGATGAATAATGGTATTGGGAATCTGTGATATATATAAGAATATAGAGTTGAAAAATATGTATGAAAACAGAAATTTAGTAAGATTTAAAGTCCATATTGGCATTGGGCCTTTGATTGGGATACTTAGCTTTGAATTACGTTCTGCAGTGATGTCTCAGATAAATCGATAATCAATGACATAGGACCTTGTACCTTGGATGATAGATTGTAGAAAAGAACATCCACTCAAACAGGGATAGTGCATAGGATTAGGAAGATAGTCAGTAGGTTTTGCAAGAAGTGTGAGTACAGGATATGGACCAAAAGTTCTTTATCAATAGGGTTTCGGTAATAGAATGAATGTCAATGTCAGCACATGTGAAGAGTCAGTCACATAGGTAAACTGGGGAAAATATGTAGGAAAGGAAACATCAATAGAGACAGTAGGAAATCAGGCAAAGTATAAAGTGAGTGATAGGATTAGACATTTTAACAGGGTTGATATTCACTATATAATCTTCAAAGAAACAAATATGTAGTCACCAATAGGATGGACATTTGAGAGAATTAGGCAACCTAGACATCAATGTTTTTAGTAATCCATGCTCCCATTCAATTTAGGCTTTTGTACAAACATATGTGTGATCTTTGCATTTTGTATCCAAAATAGTACTGTGATAAAATGTATATGTAGATCAGGTGACATAAGTATTTTTTCCACCATTTCAGGGAGCAATATTTTGAAGATGTATAAATTAGTATTGCGGGTACAAAGAGGTGTACCCTGTGTCTATGAATATAGAGATAATGCATGAATAGATGATACTGTGGATAAATAATATAACTGATTCCACTTTAAATAATGGATTAAATTGATATCTTAAAATATATAAGAAATCTTATATTGATACACAGTCATTCATTCCTATCAGTTATACATCTAATGGTAATATTAGGGTTATGGTTTGTCATTAAGGGTGTGTGAGTTTTGCTTCAAAAGTAATTATGGAAATTGAAAATAATGTGTTTGTAAAGAAGTCTCATGAAGAGACTAGTTAAGAAACATGGAGGAATACATGTGTTCTGAAGCAGGAAGTAATTGAAAGTGAAACAAATTGATATAAATTAGCGAACTTGTGGATGAAATATATATCCTATGATGTGCATAAACTGAAGAAATAGTAATGTACCAGTGTTGAAAAAAAATGAACATCAAAATACATGTCATGTCCCATAGGAATCTACTTGCATTGATCTTAAACTTGGTCAGTAACTGTAGAAATATTAGGATTTGTGTGCATCATTCACTGAAGTTAGTTTTTAGTACTAGGAAACAAATATGTATTTCAGGTGGATGAATATTTCTGAGAATAATCTTGTGAAAAGTTGATAATAAATCCACATACATGAACATGAATAAATTTAGGGAGTGTATAATAAGACACATATATTTCATTTTTTCAAAAATCTGGAGAGTGTATATATATATATACACACACACACACTCACACAGACATTAAAAAGTAGCAATATATATGCCAATCAAAATTTATCATGAAATATATATAATCCACACATCCCAAAATATACTTTTTACTGAACATGGATTTATATATAATTTTGTTCAGCTAGGAAGGTCACCAATAGTTTGAATTTTCAGTTCCAACAGCATTAAGAGGAGTGATCTCTTTTCACAATTTGCATCTGCCAAGTCAGCAACCTGTCAAGTATGTACATGTGATACCAGGTAGGATTCTATATGTGCATATAAAAACACATGTGCTGAATAGGCCACAGAGAAAGGGAGAGAGGAATTCACATATTTGTTAACTTTAAAAACACATGGAGAACTGTTTTAATTAAAAATTGACTAGATTTATAATTCCTACCCTATATAATGCAAAAGGCAAGTCCAATTATACAACATGACTCCTCTGAACTGCTTGTATTTCTATTCTGTTTTGGTTATTATTCTCCATCATGTTAGGATTAGTAGTCAGAGTCTAGTGGGGTATGTGTTAGTGTCCAAAATAAGCTCTCTTACCCCTAATTTGCCTAAAGTCATGGGGGCCTGGACACCCTGAATTTGAAGCAGGAGTGATAAAATAGGACTGCAGTTAATACTGCTCTGCTTCTCCATTTTGAAGCCTACTGCCTGTCAGGTATAGATTCTTTATGTGATTTGGAATAATGAGAAAACCCAAGCACTTCTTTAGGGCTTTGAAGATTTCATTTGACCCAAAGGATCCCTATTCTCACTTGATGTAGGTCAGGAACCTAACAAAGGAAGGCAAGACAGTTCATCTACCATAACGGATCTTTTTGCCATTTTGGTTTGGATGCACACATGGGATCCTTCTTTAGATCCATCAGGTGCTGAGAATCTAAGCCACAACCTCACACAGGTCCAAGAGGCTGATTAAGACACATCCCTTTCCAAAGAAATTAAGCAAAGAGCCACAGGTGATGCCCATTCATTTTCATTTGAAAACTGTTTTCTTCAGGCTTCACAAAGAGGTGGCCTGAGGCAAAGACCTTCCTGACATTCAGGGCAACAGAAACATAGGTAAGAGAATGGCCCAAAGCAGGGTTTCTCCACTGAGAATTTCCTGGTCACACTGATATCTGAGTTTTCTGAGATGTTCCCATTCTTTACCGCTATCCAGTACATGGGCATGTCACAGAGCTTGGAGGTGGTACATATCTTGGACACAAAACCATGAGCCTATTCTGCAGAGTGGCTAGAATTCAGGAAGAAAACAGAAACTTAGGAAGATAGTAGGTGTTGTCCATCCATAAGGCAAGCTGCAGTTCATTCATAAATTGGGCAGGATGAATGCTGGGAAGCTTTCTACTAGACAGGACATATCCATTGATGCATTCTCTTTTCTAATGTCTACAACCACGGACACAGTGGGATACACAGATATAGAATCACTCACCTTGTCAAAAAAATTACTAGAAACAGTCTATTCCAAACCAAACAAACTGTCTTTCCTACCTATTCTCAGAATATGAGACAAACCACAAATTGACACTCACACTCACAAAGGCATCTTCTTCCCGCAAGTATGTCTCTGACTATCTGGAGTGTCCTCTGTCTGTTGGGCCATATTATGTTCCAATGAAATGTCCTGTCATGTCTCAGATCTGTCTCCTTTGCCAACTCTGTGAAGTACTCAGGAGCCAGCGCTGAGCCACTACCTGCTTTCTCAGGAAAGGCCCCTCTTCAGATCTGTCCTGGCATTTGGCAATCTTCACATCAGTAGATACCAAGAAATACTGACTCTGTCCTTGGTACATCCAAACAAGTGAGCCCACTGGGATTGGGACTGGGACTGGCTCTGGGAGCCTGGCATCTTGGATTCCAAGTTCAGAGAGTTACATCACCAAGGAAGTGAGGTAGGTCACTTTCTTCAGGAACTGCATGAGGTCACTACCTTGGCAATCACTTTGATTTAACATTTGCTTCCAAGGGTCCCATGAGATAGAGGCTGCCCCTACTTTCGGTGACAATTTCACAAGATAGAATGGTATATCAAACATAGGCGCCTGGGAACATCTCCCCACACAGGCCTGGTTTGGTCCATCTTCTCTACATTTAGAATAGAGAGACTGATTCAGACACATCCCTTCATCCTGACAAGGGGGTTTGCCATGCAAGATGACTTTTGCTCTCTCAACTCCTTCATAGATGCCTACATCTTCTCCAGGGATCATTTCTGCATGGACCTTTGAGGATCTCAGCAGGTTTAAGAACCCCTACATTCCTGTATTGTAAAAGCAACTCTGCCCCTGCTCTTCTGTAAAGTTTGATTGAGGGAAGAGTGTATGGTTACGGTTAATAAAAGTTCGATTTGAATCATTCTGCGGGATGAATAATGGTAATGGGAACCTGTAATATTTACAAGAATGTAAAAGTGAAATATAAGAATGAAAACAGTAATCTAGGTAAGATTTGAAGCCCAGAAGGGCATTGGGCCCTTGATTGGGATACTTAGCTTTGAATTATGTTCCGCAGAAATGTCTCAGATAAATCGATGTTCAATGGCATAGGACTTTGTACCTTGAATGATGGAATGTCAAAGAGAACTTCTAGACAAAAAGGGATAGTCGGTATTATTAGAAAGATAGTCGGTAGGTTTAGAACGATGAGTGAGTATAGCATTTGGACCAAAAGTTCTTTAGCAATAGGGCTTCTGGTAGAGATTGAATGTAAATGTGAGCACATGTGAAGAGTCAGTCACAGTGATAATCTGGGGAAAATATGTAGGAAAGCAGATATCAATAGAGACATTAGGAAATCAGGCAAATGATAAAGTGAGTGATAAGATTAGACATTTTCAAGGGGCTTGAGGTTGAATATATAATCTTAGGAAGAAACAAATATGTAGTCAAGAATAGGATTCACATTTGAGAGCATTAGGCAACCTGGACATGGATGTTTTTAGTAATCCATCTTCACTTTCCATTTAGGTTTGGTAAAATCATAAGTGTCACCTTTGCTGTTTGTGTCCAGAATATTACTGTGATAAAATGTATATGTAAATCAGGTGACATGTGCATTTCTTCCACCATTTCTGGGAGCAATATTTTGAAGACGTATAAATTAGTATTGGGGGTACAAAGAGGTGTACCCTGTGTCTATGAATATAGAGATAATGCATGAAAAGACCATACTGTGAATAAATAATATAACTGGTTCCACTTTAAATAATGGATTTAATTGATTTCTGAAACTAAGTAAGAAATCTTATATTGATATACAATCATTCATTCCAGCTAGTTGTACATCTAATGGTGATATTAGGGTTTGGTTTATCATACGGGTGTGTGAGTTTTGCTTCAAATGTGATAATGGAAATCGACAATAATGTGTTTGGAAAGAAGTCTCATGAAAAGAGCAGTCAAGAAACATAAGAAATACATGTGTTCTGAAGCAGGAAGTGACTGAAAGTGAAACAAATGCGTATAAATTAGCGAACTTGTGGATGAAATATATATCCTATGATGTGCATAAACTGAAGAAATAGTAATGTTCCAGTGTTGAATAAAAATGAATGTCAAAATACACATCATGTCCCATAGGAATCTGCTAGCCTTGATATTAAACTGGGTCAGTTACTATAGAAATATTAGATTTTTTTTTTTGGTGTTATAATAGAATTTATTTTACCACTAGCATGCCACAGAATGTTGAGGAAAGAGCAATGGATTTTTAGTTATTGCACTAATAATCTAACATTTAATGACTCTTATGGATAGTCTAGAAATTACATAAGGCTATGTTACATAATTTGTTTTTTAAATTTAACATTCATAAAAGCTTGGAGTTTTGCTAATATTTCTACTTTTTTATTTTTTATTTTTTCAGTTGTGATTGACCTTCATTTTGTTTATTTGTATGTGGTGCTTAGAATAGAACCCAGTGTCCCACACATGCTAGAAAAGCATGTTACCACTGAATCACAAACCCAGCCCCTCCACTTTTATCTTTACATCGAACACGCCTCTCCCTCATCTTTACTCACTTTCTTCCTCATTTTCCCCCTTCTCTCTCTTCCTTTTTCGTTTTCCTTTCATATCTGTTTTTCTCTCATGTCATTACAAACAGTAGTATGCTATGAAATTTAAATTTAAGACTGTTTTTATAGTCATTGTTTTTTTCTTGAGAAAATTTAATAATTATAATCACCTGATAGATATATTAAAATACATTTTTATACATATGTATCTATATTCATGCATATGCATTACATGTTATATATATATGTATATATATATATATATATATATATATATATATATACACATATATATATATAAGTACTTTGATTAGCCTGTTAAAAATAATATAGACCAAAACTTTCTTAATTCTCAAGCCTTCCAGAATTAACATCTTACAGTGAAAATCAAATAAACATATTTAAATAAACAGGTATCATTCTTTTTTATCAATAATGATAATTTAAGGTTTTATATCACATTAAGCTGTAATACGGCATATTAAATCTTATGAATTAAAAAAAAGTTTTTTGAATTACCTATTATTCAAGGACCATATGCACTGACATTTTAAATGGCTTTCTTGTGATTTCAATTTCTATCAATTGTGTATTAATTGCCAAATCCTTATTTTAGTACTTTTCATATTCATAATTGATATAAAGTCAATTGTTTAATTCTTCTTGTAAGTAATTACTTATTACAGTAGGGACATATTAATAATTCTAAATCTGTATAAGAAAATAGTACAAAGATATTTTCATGCAAACTTAAGAATAATTGCGTGCTCTAAATGTCTGATTGTTGATACATATAACAAAGAGCTTTTGATCAGTCTCTTCCCCAGTAAAACATAAAATGCAAAGATATTCTTGGGTATATACGTACAAATAAAGATAAAGAAAATACACATTATCAGCTAGAAACTATTAAATAAAAGGTGAAAACAACAATCCAACAGATTGTACGAATTTGTCAGATGAGGTAGTATTCTGGAAGAATAGCCTAAGACTAGACCTGGTCCATGACAAAATATTCACGAAAAAAATAAAATTTGAAAAATATAGGAAATGCTATGAATTTTTCAAGAAGGTAGGTGAATTATCCTTTAATCTCAATTTATGTGCATTTTCAAAAGCCAATTTCCTGGTAAAATAAATTTGTGATAGTTACAACTAAACAAAACAAAGTTTTGCTTAGCAAAATGAATGCATCTCAGCCCATTTTTAGCTGATTTCTTCCCACTCAATTTTAAACCATTATTTATTTATTTATTTCTATTGGTTGTTCCAAACATTACAAAGCTCATGATACATCATCTTTGATACATTTGACTCAATTGGGTTATGAACTCCCATTTTTTCCCCAAATATGAATTGCAAAATCACATTGGTTACACATTCACATTTTTACATAATAGCATATTAGTGACTGTTGTATTCTGCGACCTTTCCTATCCCCCAATATCCCCCCTCCCCTCCCCTCCCATCTTCCCTCTCTACCTCATCTGCTGTTGTTCAATTCTCTCCACTGTTTCCCCCCCATTTCCCCTCAAATCCTCTTATATGTAATTTTGTGTAACATTGAGGGTCTCCTACTATTCCCATATGCTTTCCCTTCTCTCTCCCTTTCTCTCCCCCCACTCATCTTTGTTTAATGTTAAACTTTTCCTCATGCTCTTCCTCGATGTTCTTTTCTTAGTTGCTCTTTTAATATCAAAGAAGACATTTGGCATTTGTTTTTTAAGGATTGGCTAGCTTCGCCTAGCATAATCTGCTCTAATGCCATCCATTTTCCTGCAAATTCTATGATTTTGTCATTTTTCAATGAAGAGTAATACTCCATTTTGTATAAAAGCCACATTTTTTTATCCATTCATCTATTGAAGGGCATCTAGGTTGGTTCCACAGTCTAGCTATTGTGAATTGTGCAGCTATGATCATTGATGTGGCAGTATCTCTATAGTACACTCTTTTAAGATCCTCAGGAAATAGTCCGAGAAGGGTGATAGCTGGGTCAAATGGTGGATCCATTCCCAGCTTTCCCAGGTATCACCATAGTACTTTCCAAATTGGCCTCACCAATTTGCAGTCCCACCAGCAGTGTACAAGTGTACCCTTTTCCCCACATTCTCACCAACACTTATTTTGTTTGACTTCATAATGGCTGCCGATCTTACTGGAGTGAGATGGTATCTTAGGGTGGTTTTGATTTGCATTTCTCTGACTGCTAGAGATGGTGAGCATTTTTTCATGTACTTGTTCATTGATTGAATGTCCTCCTCTGTAAAGTGTCTGTTCAGGTCCTTGGCCCATTTGTTGATTGGGTTATTTGTTATCTTATTGTTTAATTTTTTGAGTTTTTTGTATATTTTGGATATTAGGGCTCTATCTGAAGTGTGAGGGGTAAAAATTTGTTCCCAGGATGTAGGCTCTCTATTTACCTCTCTTATTGTTTCTCTTGCTGAGAAAAAAAACAATTTAGTTTAAGTAAGTCCCATTTGTTTATTCTTGTTATTAACTCTTGGGCTATGGGCATCCTATTAAAGAATGTGGAGCCCGTCCCCACAGTATGTAGATCGTAGCCAACTTTTTCTTCTATTAGACACAGTGTCTCTGATTTGATATCTACCTCCTGGATCCATTTTGAGTTAACTTTTGTGCATGGTGAGAGAAAGGGATTCAGTTTCATTATGTTGCATATGGATTTCCAATTTTCCCAGCACCATTTGTTGAAGATGCTATCTTTCCTCCATTGCATGTTTTTAGGCCCTTTATCAAATATAAGAAAGTTGTAATTTTGTGGATTGGTTTCTGTGTCCTCTATTCTATACCATTGGTCCAGCTGCCTGTTTTGGTACCAGTACCACGATGTTTTTATTACTATCGCTTTGTAGTACAGTTTGAACTCTTGTATCGCTATACCTCCAGATTCACACTTCCTGCTTAGAATTGCTTTTGGTATTCAGGGTCTTTTGTTTTTCCATATGAATTTCATGATTGCTTTATCATTTCTACAAGAAATGCTGTTGGGATTTTTATTGGCACCGATTTAAACCTGTAGAGAACTTTGGGTAATATCAACATTTTGATGATGTTAGTTCTGCCTATCCATGAACAGGGTACATTTTTCCATCTTCTAAGATCTTCTTCTATCTCTTTCCTTAGGGTTCTGTAGTTTTCATTATATAAATCTTTCACCTCTTTCGTTAGGATGATTCCCAAGTATCTTATTTTCTTTGTGGATATAGTGAATGGAGTGGTTTTCCTCATTTCCATTTCAGAAGTTTTGCTGCTGATATACAGGAATGCCTTTGATTAATGCGTGTTGACTTTATATCTTGCCACTTTGCTGAATTCATTTACTAACTCTAGCAGTTGCTTTGTAGACACTTTTGAGTCTGTTAAATATATTATCATGTCATCTGCAAATAGCGATAATTTACGTTCTTCTTTTCCTATTTTTATGTCTTTAATTTCTTTTGTCTGTCTAATTGCTCTGGCTAGTATTTCAAGAACTAAATCGAATAGAAGTGGTGATAGAGGGCATCCCTGTCTTGTTCCAGATTTTAGAGGGAATGCCTTCAGTTTTTCTCCATTTACAATGATGCTAGCCTGAGGTTTAGCATATATAGCTTTTACAATGTTGAGGTAACTCAACATTGTTATCCTAGTTTTTCTAGTGTTTTGAACATAAAGGGAGGCTGAACTTTGTCGAATGTTTTTTCTCCATCTCTGAAGATGATCATATGGTTCTTGTCTTTAAGTCTATTGATGTTGTGAATAGCATTTATTGATTTCCGTATATTGAACTAGCCTTGCTTCCCTGGGATGCAAGTTTTTTTAGTGTTTTGAACATAAAGGGAGGCTGAACTTTGTCGAATGTTTTTTCTGCATCTATCAAGATGATCATATGGTTCTTGTCTTTAAGTCTATTGATGTGGTGAATAGCATTTATTGATTTCCGTATATTGAACTAGCCTTGCTTCCCTGGGATGAATCCTACTTGATCATGGTGCACAATTTTTTGATATGCTTTTGTATTACATTCACCAGGATTTTATTGAGAATGTTTGCATCCTAGTTCATTAGAGACATTGGTCTGTAGTTTTCTTTCTTTGAAGTGTTTTTGTCTGGTTTTGGGATCAGGGTGATTTTGGCCTCATAGAATGAATTTGAAAGAGCACCTTCTTTTTCTATTTCGTGAAATAGCTTGAAAAGTATTGGTATTAATTCTTCTTTTAAAGTTTTGTAGAGCTCCGCTCTATACCCATCCGCTCCAGGGCTTTTTTTGGTTGGTAGTCTTTTGATGGCTTCTTATATTTCTTCCTTTGTTATTGGTCTGTTTAAATTGTGTGTGTCTTCCTGACTCAATCTGGGCACATCGTATGACTTAGGAAATTTATTGATATCTTCACTATCTTCTATTTCATTTGAATATAGGGTTTCAAAATACTTTCTAATTATCTTCTGTATTTCTGTAGTGTCTGTTGTGATAATGCCTTTTTCATGCCGTATGTTAGTAATTTGAATTCTCTTTCTTCTTCTCTTCGTTAGCATGGCTAAGGGCCTGTCAATCTTATTTATGTTTTCAAAGAACCAACTTTTAGTTTTATCAATTTTTTCAATGTTTTTTTTTGTTTCAATTTCATTGATTTCTGCTCTAATTGTAATTATTTCTTGTCTTCTACTACATTTGCTGTTGTTTTCCTTTTCTTTTTCTAGGTTTTTGAGGTGTAGTGTGAGTTCATTTATTTGGTTTTTTTTTTTTTTTGAGGAAAGAACTCCAAGAAATGAATTTCCCTCTTAAAACTGCTTTCATTGTGTCCTATAGATTCCAGTATGTTGTGTCTGTATAGTCATTTGTCTCTAAGAATTTTTATATCCTCCTTTATGTCTTCTGTAACCCATTGAACATTCAGTAGAATATTGTTCATTTTTCCATATGATGTAGGATTTTTCCTTCCTTCTTTTATCATTGATTTCCAGTTTCATTCCAATTTAATCAGATATGGTGCATGGTATTATCTCCACGCCTTTATATTTACTAAGGGTTGCCCTATGGCATAATATATGATCTATCTTTGAGTAGGATCCTTGTGCTGCTGAGAAGAACGTGTATCCACGTTCTGCATGTTGGCTATCTTCATAATTCTATGTCTTGGAGTTGGTCTATTATGGTTTTGAATGTTTGAGGTCATGTAGGCTTCAAGGATTTGGCAATCCATTCCATCTTTCATCTCTGGGAAGTTTTCTAGAATTATTTCATTTAATATGTTGTCCATTCCTTTGGTTTGAATCTCTATGCCTTCTTCTATCCTAATGACTCTCAAATTTGTTTTTTTATGACATCCCATATCTCTTAAATAGATTGCTCATGGGATATAAGCATCTTTTCTGTGTTGACTATATTCTTTTCAAGTTGATAAACTTTGTATTCATTATCTGATCTTCTGACTTCTACTTGATCTAGTCTATTTACAATATTCTCGTTTGAATTTTTAATGTGGTTTATATTTTTCTGCATTCCTAGGATTACTGTTTGATTTTTTTTAAGATCTCTGTCTTTTGGTGAAGCTCGTTCTTTGCCATTTGAATTTGTTTGTTTAATTCATTTTCAAAATATTCTTTTATTGCTTGGACTTGCTGCCTCATGTCTTCTCTAATATTTCTTTCCATCTGAGTTAGGGATGCATTGAGTTTTTTCCCAATCCCTGTTTCTGATGATTCTAGGTCCTCCTGTAAAATTAAGTTGTCCGGCATTATTTGTACACCTTTTTCCCTTGTTTTTTCATGAAGTTCACATTACTTTCCAGCTCCATTTGATTGCTGTGTTTCTGCTCTCTTCTATATATTTGTTTTGGTTTTATATATCTCTATTGACTCTCCTTTGTGTTGGTAGACTGTGAATGCTAAAGTGGATTCCACTGGGAAGGAATTCCGACGGCCGAGCTCCAGTGATGTCACCTCTCTGCTATGGTGGGCCCCAGGCTCTTTGCCCGGGTGTTCGCATGGGGGTGTGGGACTGTACTGTCTCTGTTTGGTTTCAGCTCCCGGTCGCCGGCGTGCAGGTGGTCACAAGCTGTCCAGTCGCGCAGTCAGCTGGTGGGCTGTCACCGGCGGTTGTGCGATCTCTAGCCACCCATTAGGGCGGGCATATGGCAGGCGATTGGTCGCTGGTGGGCAGGCAGTCTCCAGCCGTCCAGTCGCACCTGCAGCGGGCCGGCTGTTGCCGGCGGGCGAGCGTTCTCCAGGCGCCCAGTCACGCGGGCCTGGCCTCTAGTCCCCTGGTTTCTCCTGCTAGTCCTGGTTTCTCCTGCTAGACCAGATTTCCCCTGTGTAATGCCCTTGGCAGCTCAAACTGTACTCTGGCTTGCCGTTTCTTGGGTGTGGATTGTGTCTATTGGGAACCCCAGCACTCTATTTTTATTATTTTTTCCGTTTGCCCTTTCCCCCATCCCTGGCTAGACAGATTTCGTTTTCACCACTGATGGGAGGGGGAGTTGAAGGTCAGGTGCCTCTGGTTTCCCCCCCCCCCAATCTTTATGCAGGCTCTCTCTGAAAATCCCTCCCCTGGAAAGCTTAGGAGAGATTTTATGCAAATTTCCTACTGTATGGGAGATGAGCGGAAAACACACAACTGTTTTATTTTTGCAATCTGTCGGAGAGTGGCGGTGGTTACTTCAGCTCTCCAAGATGGTGGCCATTGGTTTCCTTGGTGGAGTTTCCGTTGTGGGGGATAGAACTGTAGAGCTTCCTCCCCTGACTGAAATCCCGAACTCGGCCTGGGGCTCAGTGCGGTGTCAGCCGGCAGGATTCCACAGAATCTGCAGCAACGTTTCTCCCTGCATGCTAGTCGCTTCTCGGTGGTGCCTCGATGTCTGCAGCCATGGGGCGGGCCACAGGGATCAATAAGCCGGGATCTCCGGTTGCATATTCAGCTCACGTTTGAGACTCAATTACCGGACCTCGTTGGTGGAAATCATTCTTTTAGGTTTCGGCCCACACCCATTTTTCTATAAGATCCTAACAAGATAGTCTTTTGTCATTTTAACTCGTTATTCACCTGCAATGTGGCGTGGTACACTGCGTGTGATGCACTCTATTTGCGGCCAACTTGCAATGTTGAAATATTATGTTTTGTATGCACCATTTACTGAAGATAGTATTCAGTACTAGGCAACCAATATGTATTTCAGGTTGATGAATATTTCTGAGAATAATCTTTTGAAAAGTTGATTATAATCCACATACATGAATATGAATGAATTTGGGGAGTGCACAATAAGGCACATATATTTCATATTTTGAAAAATCTGGAGAGTATATATATATATATATATATATATATATATATATATATATATATATATATACACACACAGAGAGACATTACAATGTAGCATTATGTATGCCAACCGAAATTTATCATGAAATACATATCATCCACGGATCCAACAATATTAGTTTTACTGAACATGGATTTATGTATAATGTTGTTCAAATAGGAGGCTCACCCACAGGTTGAATTTTCAGTTTCAACAGCGTTTAGGAGGAGTGATATCTTCTCACAATTTGTATCTGCCAAGTCAGCCACCTCACAAAAATGTACGTGTGATACCAGGTAGGATTCTATATATGCATATAAAAATACATCTGCTGACTAGGCTACAGAGAAAGGGAGAAATATATTCACATATTTGTTAACTTTAAAAACACACGGAGATCTATTTCAACAAAAAAATTGACTAGATTTATAACTCCTACCGTATATAATGCAAAAGGCAAGTCCAACAATACCAAACATGCCTCCTCTGAACTGCTTGTATTTCTATTCTGATGGGGTTATTATTCTCCATGATATTACGATTAGTAGTTAGAGTCTAGTAGGGTAGGGGTTAGTGTCAGGGATTCAGTATTTCAAATGGAAAATTGGAAAATGAATCCAATGTGTATGCAAATATGTGCTACACAAAAATGTTCCCACTCTCATCAAGAACTATGGCTTGACATTACTTTTGCCCCAAGTAAGACACAATTAGAGGAGAAGTGTTAGAAAATCTGTGAATACATATCTGGAATGGAATATGCTCAGTAGTTCACAACACTGGAGGTGGTAGAGGAGTTCTCAAAAGTAAGGGACAGGGTAAACACTCCACAAACATGGAGCTCTGCTGGCCTAAAGACTTCTTGAAGAACTGCCTCTGAGATTGGGCACCTGAAAAATATGTTGTTTTCTGGAGCTTTAGCTTCATTTGTAGTGAGACCATCAAAGCTGGGTCTGCATCTATGTGACCTGGAGGACATGTTTTTTTTATTTTCCAGTGAAGATGAGGCAGCAGTGCTGAATTTGCTCTTTGTAGGTAAACTGTGACCACTGGGGTCTAAGTGTCTCCCCATGTGGACTGTGAAGCCATTTGGTCATCCTCCAAATTTCATGGTGTTTCTTGCTGCTGCACTAGGAGTTTGCTATTTGATTCAAAAATACAAGGAGTTTTAGTGGATCACAGTGCTGGAGAGAGTTCTGTCACATGTGGTGGGTCAGTTTCTGCAAGAGAATGCACCAAACATACTTCTAGCCAACATATATTGCCCCATTGACGATAGCAACATGATTCTGAACATTGCCCTGAAATCTCTCAATATTACAAGATGCCTTTACATAGAAGGGACTGCTCGCTGCACCATGTCAGTTCCAAGCCATTTGGAAGCCAATGGAAGATCCACAAGGCCCCACCACAGATGTTTTATCACACACCTGACCACCACGGCTCTAGGCCCACTACTCAGCAGGCTCCAACTTATTGGCATCTCTGTTCTACATGATTTTCATAAAACCCAGTCAATCAAAGCACTGTCTGGTATACTCATGACCAGCAACAGGACATCCAAATGTCCCCCATTGCCACCTGGTAATGGGAATTTCAAAAATTTTATGGTATTTTTGTAGCCATTTTTCAATGATGATGTTGGAGGCACTGTGGGTTAAAATTCACTCCAGAACCATTAAATGTAGAGGAAGCACATTTCAATGAAAGCTTTGGAGAATTCTCACAGGCAAGGCTTCTCAAAAAGTGGCCAAATGGTCACATGAAGCCAGGCCCATTGTGGTCTACAATGAGGACCATGTGAGTTTTGACTCTCAACTATGGCTGCCAAGTCTTTCAGAATAAAATCACGTGATATCTTGGCTGTGATTCCCAGTGCTCTGTTGAAAGCCACCCTGGGCCTAGATCTCAGTTTTCAAGGGGGACTCTCATGCATGGCCTCCTAAAATCCTAACACAATTCATGGCAATAATTCTCTGAGTTCAGTTCCAGAACTCAGTCTCTAAGGGGAATCACACCAGAGTTCATGTCAAGGTGGACCCAGTCATCTCTTCCAACCACCAAATAAATGGCCACAATTAAAACCAAAACACTCCCACATGGCCCTCATGATCTTTCATATAGAAACTCATCATAACCTCTGGCTGGATGTTTCCATGAGGGGCGAAGCCCAAGACAGTCTCCAAAATAATCTCCCTTGCCCCTTAATGGCCTAAAATCAGGGTTGCCTGGACACACTTTCTGTGAACCAGGAGTGATCAAATAGGCCTGCTGTTAATACTTCTCTGCTTCTCTAATTTGAGGCCTACTGACTGTGGGGTTTATTTTTTTATGTGAATTGGAGTCATTAGAAAACCAAGCACTTATCGGCTAGCTTCTGCAGGGTTTGAAGAAATCATTTGACCCAAAGGATCCCTATTCTCACTTGATGGAGGTCAGGAACCTAAAAGAAGAAGGGGAGAGACTTCATCCACAATGACTGCTCTTTTGGCCATTTTGGTTTTGGATGCACACATGGGATCATTCTTAAGATACATCAGGTGCTGAGAATCTAAGCCATTGCCTCAAACAGGGCAAAGAGGCGGATTCAGACACATCCCTTTCCAAAGCAATTAAGCAAAGAGGCACAGGTGATGCCCATTCATTTCCATTTGAAACCTGTTTTCTTCAGGTTTCACAAAGGGGTGGACTGAGGCAAAGACCTTCCTGACATTCAGGGCAACAGAACAATAGGTAAGCAAAGCAGGGTTTCTCCACTGAGACTTTATTGGTCACACTGATATTTGAGTTTTCTGAGATGCTCTCCATTCCCTTCAGCTATCCAGTACATGGCCATGTAACAGGGCTTGGAAGTGGTACATATCTTGGACACAAAACCATGAGCCTATTCTGTAGAGTGGCCAGAATTCAGGAAGAACGCAGGAACTTTGGAAGATAGCACGTGTTGCCCATCGATAAGGCAAGCCAAAATCCATTCATCAATTTGGCAGAATAAATGATGGGAAGCTTTCTACTAGACAGGACACATCAATTGATGCATTCTCTTTTCTAATGTCTATAACCATGGACACAGTGGGATACACAGACATAGAAACACTAGCCTTGTCAAATGACTTACTAGAAATAGTTCACTCAAAACCAAACAAACCGCCTTTTCTATCTATTCTCAGAACATGAGACAAATCCACAAACACACAGCAACACCCACAGAGGCACCTCCTTCCCCAAAGTAGGTCAGTGACTATCCAGAGTGTCCTCTGACTGGTGGGCCATAGTATGTTCCCCAGAAATGGCCTGTCCTGTCTCAGATCTGGTCTCCTTAACCAACTCTGTGAAGATGTCAGGAGCCAGTGGTGAACCACTATCTGCTTTCCTCAGGAAAGGCCCCTCTTCAGAGCTTTTCTGGAATTTGGCCATTCTCATATCAGTAGGTACCAAGAAAGACTGACTCTCTCCTTGGTATATACAAACAAGTGAGACCACTGTGACTGGGAATGGGACAGGCTCTGGGTGCCTGTCTTCCTGGATAACAAGTTCTTAGAGTTCCATCACCAAGGAAGTGAGGTGAGGTCACTTCCTTCAGGAACTGAATGAGGTCACTGCCTTAGCAACCACTTTGTCCTAACAGTTGCTTCCAAGGGTCCCATGAGATGGAGGCTGCCCCTACGTACTGTGACACTTTCACAAGTTAGAATGTATATCAACCATAGGCACCCAAGACCAGCTCTCCAAACAGGACTGTTTTGGTCCATATTCTAATGGGTGGCACTAGAGCAGATTATGCTTAGTGAAGCTAGCCAATCCCTAAAAAACAAATACCAAATGTCTTCTTTGGTATAATGAGAGCAACTAAGAATAGAGCAGGGAGGAAGAGCAGGAAGAAAAGATTAACATTAAACAGAGACATGAGGTGGGAGGGAAAGAGAGAGAAAAGGGGAATTGCATGGAAATGGAGGGAGACCCTAATTGTTATACTAAATTACATATTAGAGGTTGTGAATGGAATGGGAAAATAACAAGGTGAGAAATGAATTACAGTAGATGGGGTAGACAGAGAAGATGGGAGGGGAGGGGAGGGGGGATAGTAGAGGATAGGAACAGTAGCAGAATACAACAATTACTAGTATGGCATTATGTAAAAATGTGGATGTGTAACCGATGTGATTCTTCAATCTGTATCTGGGGTAAAAATGGGAGTTGATAAATCACTTGAAGCTAATGTATGCTAATGTATGAATATGTTATGTCAAAAGATTTGTAAGGTTTTGAACAACCAATAATAAAAAAAAGAACAGAGAGGCTGATTCAGTAACAACCTTTCATACTGACCAGGTTGTTTGCCATGGAAGTTGACTTTTGCTCTCTCAGGTCCTTCAGTGGTGCATATATCTTCTCCAGGGATCACTTCTGCATGAAACTTTGAGTTTTTCAACAGGTGGAAGATTCCCTACATTCCTCTATTTTAGGACCAACACTGTCCCTGCTCTTCTGTAAAGTTAGATTAGGGAACAGTGTATGGTTTCACTTAATAACAGGTTTGATTTGGGTTAGGAATCATTCTGCTTGATGAATAATGGTATTGGGAACCTGTGATATTTATAAGAATATATAGGTGAAATATAAGTATGAAAACAGAAATCTAGGTAAGATTGGAATCCCAGAAGGGCATTGCACTCTTGATTGGGATACTTAGCTTTGATACATGTTCTGCAAAGATGTTTCAGATAAATCAATAATCAATGGCATAGGACCTTGTACCTTCGATGATTGAATGTAGAAGTGAGTATCCACTCAAACTGTGATAGTCTGTAGGATTAGGAAGATATTCTGTAGGTTTCAGAAGAAGAGTGAGTACAGGAATTGGACCAAAAGTTCTTTAGCAATAGGGTATCACATAGACAGTGAACGTAAATGTCAGCACATGTGAAGTGTTAGTCAAAATGGTGAACTGGTGAAAATATTTAGGAAAGCAGACATCAATAGAGACATTAGGAAATCAGGGAAAGTATAAAGTGAGTGATAGGATTAGACATTTGAACAGAGTTGAGGTTGAATATATAGTCTTAGGAAGAAACAAATATGTTGTCATAAATAGGATTGACATTTGAGAGCATTAGGCAACCTGGACATGAATGTTTTTAGTAATCCATGCTCACTTTCCATTTAGGCTTTGGTACAATCATAAGTGTGACCTCTGCTTATTGTGTCCAGAATATTACTGTGATTAATGCATACGTACATCAGGTGACATGAGTATTTCTTCCACCATTTCTGGGAGCAACATTTTGAAGACGAATAAATTAGTATTGGGGTTACAAATAGATGTACCCTTTGTCTATGAATGTAGAGATAATTCATGAATAGACCATACTGTGAATAAATAATATAATTTGTTCCAACTTTAAATAATAGATTGAATTGATATCTGAATATATACAGAAAATCTTATATTGATATACAATTATTCATTCTAACCAGTAATACATCTAATGGTAATATTAGGGTTATGTTTTATCATGAAGAGTGTGTGAGTTTTGCTTCAAAATGATTATGGAAATTGAAAATAATGTGTTTGAAATAAAGTCTCATGAAAAGACCAGTCAAGAAACCTGGAGGAATACATGTGTTCTGAATCAGTAAATGATTGAAAGTGAATCAAATGCCTATAAATTTGTGAACTTATGGATGAAATATATGTCCTATGATGTTCGTAAACTGTAGAAATTGTATTGTACCAGTGTTTAATAAAATAAACTTCAAAATAAACATCATGTCTCATAGGAATCTACTTGCATTGATGTTAAACAGGGTCAGTTAATGTAGAAATATTAGGATTGTATGCACCATTCACTGAAGTTAGTTTTCAGTAATAGGAAACAAATATGTATTTCAGGTGGATGAATATTTCTGAGAATAATCTTGTGAAATGTTGATTATAAATCCACATACATGAACATGAAAGAATTTAGGTAGTGTATATAAGACACATATATTTTATATTTGGAAAAATTTGAAGATTGTATATATATATATATATATATATATATATATATATATATATATATATATATATTAAAAAAACAAAAACAGACAATAAGATGTAGCAATATATATGCCAATCGAAATTCTTCATGAAATGTACATCAGCCACAGATGCAAAAATATTTATTTTACTCAACATGGATTTATGTATGGCTTGTTGTTCTACTAGGAGGCTCACCCATAGGTTGAATTTTCTACTAGGAGGCTCACCCATAGGTTGAATTTTCAGTTCCAACAGAGTTTAGGAGGAGTGATCTCTTCTCACAATTTGTATTTGCCAAGTCAGACACCTCAGAAGAATATACGTGTGATACCAGGTAGGATTCTATATGTGCATATAAAAATACATGTGCTGAATTGGCTACAGAGAATGGGAGACAGGTATTCACATATTTGTTAACTTTAAAAACATGTGGAGAACTATTTCAATTATAAATTAGCTAGATTTATAACACCTACCCTATATCATTCAAAAGGCAAGTCCAACTATACACCATGCATCATCTGTACTGCTTGCATTTCCATTCTGTTGGATTATTTTTCTCCATCATATTAGTATTAGTAGTCAGAGTCTAGTATGTTATGGTTTAGTGTCAGGTGTCCGGGCCGGCTGGACACTTCAACGTGGGCGTTGAACCTTGTTGGGGAGGAATGAAGGGAAAAGAGTCATGAGAGATGACAGCAAGACAACAGTTCTGATCATGCTGAAAACTTTTATAGTTCTCACAGTGTATTTATATGCTGCGGATGAGAAAGCTCTCTTATCGGCAGTTGCTGGATGTCTTCACAGGGTGAGATAACCTCAGGATATTTCAGGAAGACGGATAGCTGCAGGATGTCTCAGGGTGATAGATGGCTGCGGGATGTCTCCCAGGCAGGATATCTCGCAGGGGGCTATTTCTTGTAAGTGTCAGGCTATTCTTTGAAGGAGAACTTCCTTCTAGCCCCTGACATCTCCTTCCTTTCTTATATAAAATATTTGACCATACCTTACAGGCCAATGTTTTAGGGGGTTATAGAGGCTCTGTTTCTCTAGCAGGCCTTAGAATATCTCCTGATCTGATCGAGCATGTTTACTAGATTTCGTGGTGGCCTTGGCATGTTTTTTGAGGAGACGGCTTTGAGGGGGAAGCATGCCAACTGCCATGCACCAGAGCGTGTCACTCAGAAGACTTGGATTTTGGGAACCATGGATCCATCCTCCTGCAGTCCTTCCTGCACCCTCCGTTATTATGCCCTAACGTCCTCACTCCATGGGTGCGTCCTCCCCCAAGTGGAGCGGCCCATGGAGGACGAACCCTTATGGCAAGTGCAGAAGATCGTTGGTCAGAGCTGTTACTTAGAGTTTTATGTAAGAAAGCGAGATCTGTGGGCATGTAAACTTAAGAAATAAGCTTGTGAGGAGGGTAGAACATCCTTTTAAATGTTGGCAGCACGGTCTTCCATATCCAGGCAATGATAGTGGACCTGTATGGGCTTAGAGGCCAAAATATTAATCTGTTCTTTAATAAATTGTACCAGCCTGTTTATAATGCAGGGTTTTAGGGACACCATTAAAAGTAAACCCAACAAAGGGCCTAATAGGGGAAGAAGGTAGGGTAAAAATCCATTAAGCCCAGTCCAGAGGGGATTTTCAAATATTTCCCTTCATCTCTTTTCTAGATCTTCTTGAAGCTGCTTAATTTTAGTGCATACTATGCCAGAATTATTGGCATAAATGCAGCACCGTTCCCCTAAGGCCAAGCAAATACCTCCCTGGTTAGCTGTCAGCAAATTTAAGCCTCGTCTTTTTTGAAGGAACACTTCTGCCAGGGAGTCTATTTGGTCCTGCAAATCTTTAATGGTTCCTGATAGAGTTTTTATCAGTTGTTCCTGATAGAGTTTATAATTTGTTGAGAGAGGCGATGGTAAGAGTGAATAGACGTGCCTAAGCCAGTGTACCTGTGCCCACAGGAACTGTTATTCCAAGGCTGGCAGATTGTTGGCTGCATCTGAAAAAGAGGAAATTTTGTCCTCATGAGGAGTGCCTCTGTCCCTGTTTTGAGGTAAGTCATTAACCTGTTTAACCAGGAGTTCTGGTAACCATCTTGGGGCTGTTTGATCTTGGTCCAAAACACAAGCTGAGCCTCCTCCCCAGATGAGGACAGGATCTGGGCCTTTCCATTTATTTTTAAGTGGACTGTGTCACATAACAGGTGGGCGAACAGAATTGGACGAGGGATGGCAGTGTCTGTCTGCTGCCGAATCGCCTTCATTGTCTAGGGTAAGAAAAATAAGGGCAAATATTGCATTGTTAAGGCGATGCCTGGGTGTGGTAAATACAAGGGAGGAAGCCTTAAGGAGGGATAGCCAAGTCTTTAAGTTAAGGTGGGCAAGTTCCACAATGCCTTGGCCCTGAGGGTTGTATGGAATTCTAGTAGTATGACAAATTTGCAAGGTAGCACAAAACTGTTTAAACTTGGCAATGGTAAATGTAGGATAAATATCTGTTTTAATATGTATTGGTTTACCCATAACAGAAAAGGCTGAAACAAGATGAGAAAGGACATCTTTGGTAGCCTCTCCAGAATGTGGTGATGCAAAAATAAAGCCTCTGAAGGTATCTACAGAAACGTGTATATATTTGGTTATTACAAATTCAAGAAAATGAGTAACATCCATTTGCCAAAACTGATCGGGCAGTAATCCTCGGGGGTTAACTCCCAAGTGTTGAATGGGGAGGGAGACAGCACAACCAGGGCATGCTTTTACTATTTCTCGTGCCTGTTGCTGGTAATTTTACAAAGTAATCAAAGGCTCTGGAAATTTAAATGGTGTATATTGTGTAACTCCATGGCCTTTTGAATGGAGCCAACAAAAATTGGAAAGATGGAACGAGTTGCTGCATCAGCTTGGGCATTACCTTGAATTAGAGGGCTGGGAAGATCATAGTGTGCCCTGATGTGTCCTAAGAAAAATGGGTGTTGTCTGGCCTGAATTAGCTGCTGAAGCTGGTGTAACAGAAAGGCCGCATTGTTAGAAGCCTTAATGGGGGGTGAAATCACCAGCAGGTGCACAGAATGAGCAATGTAGGCACTGTCTTTATAAATATTAACAGGATTATAAAAAATGTTATAAAAACTTGTGTTATGTCAAACAATTCCACAAACTGTGGTGACTGATAGACAGTATCAAAGGTGGTAGGCTTGTTATTGACAACAAAGACCGCTCGGCCATTACAGGAACCGTCTGTAAAGACAGTAAGGGATTGAGGAATGGAAGCCTTTTGAGTAATTTCAGGAAAAGTAAATGGATGTAACTGGACAAAATGTAAAAGGGGGTCTTTGGGGAGGGAGTGATCAATTGTTCCCAAAAGCCTGATAGGGCAATACCACATTCATCCCTTGTCTCTAGTAAAAATTGGGTTTGGTCCTTAGTATATGGAATAAAAATATTATCAGGGTGTTTGCCAAAATGTTGTAGAGAAATCAAATGACCTTTAAAAATAATAGAAGCTACCTGAGCAAGATAAACAGTAATAACCTTCGAGGATGTGGTGGGTAAATGGACCCAAAACAAGGGGCAGTCTTTATTTTTAAAATGTGGATCTCGCTGCCAAAATATTCCTGTGGGTGTATGAGGAGTGTGTAAAATAACCAGAACCAGAGGAAGGTTATAAGAAATTTGTGTAACAAATTGTTGGGCAATGGCTTCTGTTACTTGGTTTAATGCCTGTCATGCCTTGGGAGTAAGATTTTGAGGGGAGGAGGGGTGGAAATTACCTCTCAAAATATCATTAAGGGTCAAAAGTACACAAGTGCATAATTTTAAATATGTTATTAGACATTGAATATCCCTCAGTAATTTCTGAAAATCTTTAAGGGTGTGAAGATGGTTCACACGTCCTTGTATTTTAGAAATTTGGATCTGATTTTCTAGAATTTTAAGGCCCAAACTCTTATAAGAGTCCTGTGTTTGAACCTTATTAGGAGCTATCTGTAGTCCCAAGGTAGTGAGGATTTTGTAAAAGTCCAAGTAACAATTATTAAGGTCATGGGTATTAGGTGCAGCAATTAACAAATCATCCATATAATGTAAAATATAAATTTGTGGCCCTCACTCTCTCACAGGGTCTACTGCTTGAGCAACCTATTTTTGGCAAAGAGTAGGGCTGTTGGCCATACCTTGGGGAAGAACCTTCCATTGAAGTCTCTGCATAGGGCCCTGAATATTAATGCAAGAAAGACTAAAGGCAAAATAGGGTCTATCCTCAGGATGTAAAGGAATGATAAAAAAGCAAACATTTAAGTCCATAACCATTTTACAATAGTTTTTGTGAATAGCCACTGGTGTGGGAATGTCTGGCTGTAGTGCTCCCATCGGGAGTATAACTTTATTAATGGCACACACATCTTGTAAATGGCGCCACTTGCCTGATTTTTTCTTGATAACAAAAATAGGAGTGTACGATGGTGAGGTTGAGGGCTCTACATGGCGGGCTGCCACCTGTTCCTTCACTAACATGGAGGCAGCCTCCAAATTTTCATGGGTAAGGGGCCACTGATCCACCCACACAAGAGTCTGAGTCTCCCAAATAATTTTATCTGCATGGGGTACAGGAGGGTCAGGGACCGACACTAAAAATCCAAATATCCAAGTCCATATGTATTTTTTTTTATGGGTTGTATAAGCCCCACCAGTCCTTGTCTCAGCCTCCCAAGGCCTGTACCAGGGACAAAATTCATGCGGAGCATTTGATGAGTCACCATGGAATTGGGACTGGCAAGAATAACTTCCATTTGACTCAAAATATCTCGGGCCCATAGGTAAACAGGGAGGTCAGGAACAACGAAAGAAGTGACAGTTCCCTTATTACCCTCTTTATCAGTCCAGCTAAGAGCAGTAGAGCTGACCAGAGGATTTTTTGACTTTCCTATCCCTTTAAGGTCAGTCAAGGATGGGGTGAGGGGCCAACCTGATCGCCAGTATTTTTGAGAAATAATTGTCGCATCAACTCCAGTAACTAAAATTGCTTGGAATTCCTTTCCTTCAATAAGTAAGGTAAGGGTGTGTTTATTATGAGAAATGGGATGAACCCAATATACCTCAGAGGAGCCCAAGGAGGCAGTCCCCCACAGTAGGTTTGGGTGGTGGAAGTGCCCCTTAATCTAAGGGAAGGAGTATTAATTGTGCAAGACTTTTTCCTCCTGGGATGGCCGCAACTCTATTAATAACTGTGGCCAGTATTTTTATTTCTCCAGTGAAATCATTATCATTAATGCCAGGGAAGACCTGAACACCTTCTAAGGTAGTAGAGGCTCTTCCAAGAAGAAGGGCACACGTATGAGATGGAGGGGGACCCATAATTCCAGTTGGTATTATCTGGGGCCCTTGCATTGAGTCTAATGTTGTATCAGTGGTGGTACAGAGGTCCAATCCTGCACTGCCTGGAGTGGGTAGTTGGAGGGAGCCAATTGTGGAGAAGGATTTTGAGGTAGGTTGGGAGTTCGGAAGGGAACAAACCTTATTGCCCCAGGGTGTTTCCTGAGAAGCAGGAAGAAATAGGCTGTCCGAGGGCATTTGTCATTGATCTACACTCACTGGCCCAGTGATGAACTTTACCATATCAAGGACAAAGTGTAGCTGGGGGCGGTTTAGCTCCAGTTTGAGGAGACGCTATTCTTACTCTTTGTTTGCCTGTCGGACACTTGCGTGCAAAATGGCCTGGTTGTTTACAAGTAAAGCAAATACGTGAGCCAGGATTGTAAAAGGCCTTGAAAAAGGGAGCACTAAAGTGAGACCCATGGCATGGGCTGCACCCACCCCTGCACAGACTCTAATAAAGTCAGAAAGTTTCCCTTTATCCTTATGATGTCGAAGAACATCCTGACATGCTGGGTTGGCGTTTTCAAAGGCAAGATGTTTTACAAAGGTGCTTTCGCTTTCGCTTGGTCCAAGCAAGCATTCCGCAGCTAGGTTAAGCCGGGGAACAAAGTCGCTATAAGGCTCGTCGGGCCCTTGTCGAATTCTGGCCAGGGAAGTGATAGCCGAGGCCCTTTCAGGGAGGCGTCTCCAAGTATGTAAGCCAGCCATCTAAATCTGCGCAAAAAGTCCAGCAGGGAAACGTGCCTGTTTAGTTTTAGTGTCAAAAGTTGCATTGCCCACTAGCTTAACATAAGTCCAGGATTTAGAGGAGGCCTTTGCTAAATTTTTTTTGAGCAGTTTCTGACAGGGCTCTTTGAAATCTGCATTCCATAGTAGGAAGTCTCCGGCACTGAGTGCAGCTCTGTCTAAAAATTTCCAATCATTGGGAGTAAGAAATTGTGTGTTGTGGCTTTCAAATAAAGCCAACGTGTAGGGCACAGTGGGGCCATAGTGAGCACAAGCCTTTTTAAGTTTTTCAAGAAAATGGAGGCTAAATTTTTTGTAGACACCCTGGGTTCCTTCCTGCCTAGGGGTGAACTTCTCATCCTCTAAGTCCTGATCTCCTTGATCCATTTCCTCCGCTTCCTCCTCTTGATCCTCTTCTAAGTCTTTGACCTCAGCCTGAGCAGGCTTATCTATCTGACTGTTGGTGACTGGGAAGGCGAGCACAAGCTGATGGAGCGGCTTCGCCTTTGTATTAGACCACTGTGGGTCAGCTTGTGTTGACTCCATTCCTAAGGCTAATGGAGAGAGCTCAGAGTCAAGGGATCTTTATTCTTTTAAAAATTGGATCTGTTCCCATCCATGTTGGAGAGACTCTCTCAAGGGAGCCGGATTAGGCAAGGGAAGTGGGAGAAAAATATCTGGGGGGACATTTGGCCCCTGAAGGGCCAGAGCACAAAAGGCAGGAGGGATATAGGAGGGAGGGGAATGTGTAAGTCCTATAGGCTGTGGCAGGGTCCTGAGAGGTGGCGGGTCTTCTGAATGGTAGCGAGCTGCTTCCTTCTCCAAGGTAGCCTCCTCCCCAGGGGTCAATGTTTCTCTGGGATTTAAAACTGCATAAAGGCTGTTGGAAACCATTGGAGCCTTATTCATTAGGGTGGGATTTTGAGGAAGATCAGGAAGGTTCCCAGGGTCCTGGGGAGACTAAAAAGGGTCTATGTCTATACTAACTGATGGGCATGCTGAGAAGGGGCGAGAGGTCTTTTGCATAGTCTCTTCCCCAATTCTGACAAGTATTAAGGTACCATTGTCAAAGCGGGAACTGTTAAGAATTTCACTAATTTATTTCCAGAAAGAAAAGGTAGGAACAGACACTTTTTCTGGGCCAAAGGATTCATAATAATCTTTTAAAATGTCTCCTACTCTAAGCAATCTTTTACCATCAATGGTCCCTTCAAGGGGAAGCCATGGAAACAATTTTTCAATGTATGAAAAGAAAAATTTTAAGTCATTTTTCTTAACACGTGCCCCCATGTATTTAAGGATTTCTTTTGGCCTGACAAAAACAAATCATGTGACGAAATTGCTTTTCCCATGGTGCGTCACTCACTGTGCGTCATCCCCACTCTCCTCCTGGATCTGTCTCTCAGTGGTGTCTGCTGAGGCAATCGTGAGCTCCACTTGTCCAAATCTTCCCCCTCAGTCAAAGGCTCGAGCCCCAGTCGTTGGGGGCCAGTTGTCCCAGCCTGCAGGACACATCAACTTGGGTAGCGAACCTAGATGGGGAGGAATGAAGGGACAAGAGACATGAGAGATGACAGCAAGACAAAAGTTCTGATCAAGATGCAAACTTTTATTGTTCACACAGGGGAATTTATATGCTGGAGATTTGAAAGCTCTCTTATCGGCAGTTCCTGGATGTCTTCACAAGGTGAGATAACCTCAGAATATTTCAGGAAGACAGATGGCCACAGGATGTCTCAGGAACACAGATGACTACAGGATGTCTCCCAGACAGGATGTCTCCCTGGGGGCTATTTCTTGTAAGTGTCAGGCTATTCTTTGAAAAAGAATTCCTTCTACCCCTTACAGTCAGGGATTCAGTATTTCAAATGAAAAATTGGAGAAAGAATCCAATGTGTATGCAAATATGTGCTACCCAAAAATCTTCACACTCTCATTCAGAACAATGCCTTGACATTACCTTCACCCCAACTAAGACACAATTAGAGGAGAAGAGTTAGAAAATCTGTGAATACACATCAAGAATGGAAAATGCTCAGGAGTTCACAACTTTGGAGGTGGTAGAGGAGTTTCCAAATGTAAGGGAGAGGGTAAAACTCCACAAACATGGAGCTCTGCTGGACTAAAAACTTCTTGAGAAACTGCCTCTGAAGTTGGGCACTTGAAATATATGTTGTTGTCAGGAGCTTTAGCTCCCTTTGTAGTGAGACCATTAAGCTGGGTCTGCATGTATGTTACCTGGAGGACATGGTTTCTTATTTTCCAAAGGACATGAGGCAGCAGTGCTGAATTCTCTTTTTGTAGGTAAACTGTTGTCACTGGGGGCTAAGTGTCTTCCAGTTTGGAAGCCATTTGCTCATCCTCCACTTTTTGTTGAGTTTCTTGCAGCTGCACTGGAAGTTTGGTATTTGCTTCATGAAATACGAAGAGTTCAACTGGGACACAGTACTGAAAAGAGTTCTGTCACATGTGGTGGGTAAGGGTCTGCAGGAGAATGCACCAATCAGGCTTCTATCCCACATAGCTTGCCCCCTTCACCTTAGCAATCTGATTCTAAACATTGCACTGAAACCTCTCCATATAACAACATGCCTTTACATACAAGGGTCTGGGGGCTGCACCATGTCAGTCACAAACCATTTGAAAGCCAATGGCAGATCCACATCACCCAACCACAGATGTTTTAACACACACCTTCACACCACTTTTCTAGGCCAACTACTCAGCAGGCTCCAAATTACTGCCATCTCTGTTCTACACCATTTTCATGAAACCCAGTCAATCAGGCACTGTCTGGTACACTCGTGATCATCAATAGGACATCCAAAGATTCTACAGTGCGAAGTGGTCATGGGAATTTCAAAAATTTCATGTTTTTTATCAGGCATTTGTCAAGGATGAAGTTGGAGGCACTGTGGGTTTCAATTCATTCAGGAACCATTAAATGGAGAGGAAGCTCATTTCAATAAAAGCTCTGGAGAATTCTAACAGGCAAGGCTTCCCAAAGACAGGCAAAAAGGTCACATTAAGCCAGGCGTTTGAGGTCTACAATGTGTGGTCCATTTGTGTTTTGACTTGCAACTATGGCTGCCAATTCTTTAAGAATAAAATCATGTGATATTCTTCCTGAGATTCCCAGTGCTCTGTGGAAAGCCACCCTGGGCCTAGATCTCAGTTTCCAAGGGCAACTCTCATGCGTGGCATCCTAAAATCCCAAAATAATACATGGCAATACTTCTTTGAGGTCCATTCCATAACTCAGTCTCTAAGGGGAATCACACCAGTGTTCAAGACCAGGTGGACCCATCATCTTTTCCAACAGCCACAAATATGACCACAATTAAAAGCAAAACACTTCCACATGGCCCTCATCTTCTTTCATATAGACACTCATTATAACCTCAGGCTGTAGTTTTTCATGAGGGGCACAGCCAAAGACAGTATCCAAAATAAGGTCCCTTGCCCCCATTTGCCTAAAGTCAGTGTGGCTGGGACACCCTTCCTGTGAACCAGGAGTGATCAACGAGGCCTGCCCTTAATACGGCTCTGATTCTCCATTTTGAGGCCTAATGACTGTGGGGTTTAGATTCTTTATGTTAATTGGAGTCATGAGAAACCTATGAACGTATGGTCTAGTCTCTGCAGGGCTTTGAAGAACTCATTGGACCCAAAGGATCCCTATTCTCATAGATGGACGTCAGGAACCTTACAGAGGAAGGTGAGAGACTTCATCCACAATGACTGCTCTTTTGGCTCTTTTGGTTTTGGATGCAAACGTGGGATGTTTCTTTAGATCCATTAGGTGCTGAGAATCTAAGCCATAGCCTCACACAGGGCCAAGAGGCTGATTCAGACACATCCCTTTCCAAAGCAATTAAGCAAGGAGCCACAGATGATGCCCATTCATTTCCATTTGAAAACTCTTTTCTTCAGGCTTCCCAAAGGGGTGGCCTGAGGCAAAAAACTTCCTGACATTCAGAGCAACAGAACAATAGGTAATTAAAAGTACCAAAGCAGGGTTTCTTCACTGAGACTTGTCAGAAGCCAGTGGTGAGTCACTATCTCTTTTCTCATACAAGCCCCCTCTTCAGAGCTTTCCTGGCATATGGCCATTCTCACATCTGTAGGTACCAAGATAGACTGACTCTGTCCTTGGTAATTCAAAACTAGTGACACCACTGGGAGTGGGACTGGGACAGGCTCTGTGTGCTTGGCTTCCTGGATGTCAATTTCCATCACCGAGGAAGTGAGGTGAGGTTACTTCCTTCAGGATCTGAATGAAGTCACTGCCTTGGCAACCACTTTGTCCTAACAGTTGCTTCCAAGGGTCCCATGAGATGGAGGCTTCCCCTACTTAATGTGACAATTTCACAAGTTAAAATGGTATATCAAGCATAGGCACCTGGGAACAGCTCTCCATACAGGCCTGATTTGGTCCATCTTCTCTACATTAAGAAGAGAGAGGCTGATTAAGACACAACCCTTCATCCTGACCAGGTTGTTTGCCATGGAAGATGACTTGTGCTCTCTCAGGTCCTTCATAACTGCCTACATATTCTCCAGGGATCCTTTCAGCATGGATCTTTGAAGTTCTCAGCAGGTAGAGGATCCCTACATTCCAGTATTATAAGACCACCTCTGTCCCTGCTCTTCTGTAAAGTAAGATTGAGGGAACAATGTATGTTTAGGGTTAATAACAGGTTCAATTTGGGTTAGGAATCATTTTGTGGATGAATAATGGTATTGGCAACCTGTGAAATTTATAAGAATATAGAGGTGAACAGTGTGTATGAAAACAGAAATCCAAGTAAGATTGGAAGCCCAGAAGGGCATTGGGCCCTTGATTGTGATACTTAGCATTGAATTACATTCTGCACAGATGTCTCAGATAAATCAATATACAATGGCATGGGACCTTGTACCTTGGATGATTGAATGTAGAAGGGAACATCCAGTCAAAAAGGGATAGTCAGTAGGAATAGGAAGATAGTAGGTAGGTTTAGAAAAAAGGGTGAGTGTATGATTTAGAACAAAATTTCTTTAGCAATAGGGTTTCGGTTAGAAAATGAATTTAAATGTCAGCACATGTGAAGAGTCTGTCACAATGATGAAGTGGGAAAAATATGTAGGTAAGCAGATATCAATAGGGACATTATGAAATCAGGCAAAGTAAAAAGTGAGAGATCGGCTTAGACATTTTCAAAGGGTTGAGTTTGAATATGCAATCTTAGGAAGAAACAAATATGTAGTCATCAATAGGATTGACATTTGAGAGCATAAGTAATCTTGGACATGGATGATTTTAGTAATCCATGTTAATTTTCCATTTTGGCTTTGGTACAATCATAAATGTGAACTTTGAATTTAGTGTCCAGTATATTTCTGTGAATAAATGTATATGAAGATCAGGTGACATGAGTATTTATTCCACCATTTCTGGGAGCAATATTGACTGACTACTTCTGATTGATAGGTACAGATTCTTTATGTGAATTGGAATCATGAGAAACCCAAGCACCTCTTTAGGGATTGAAGAACTCATATGACCCAAAAAATCCCTATTCTCAATTGATGGAGGTCAGGAACCAAACAGAGGAAGGGAAGATACTTCATCCAAAATGAGTGAACTTTTTGCCATTTTGGTTTTGGATGCACACATGGGATCTTTCTTTAGATCCATCAGGTGCTGAGAATCTAAGTCACAGCCTCACACAGGGCCAAGAGGCTGATTCAGACACATCCCTTTCCAAAGAAATTAAGCAAAGAGCCATAGGTGATGCCCATTCATTTCCATTTGAAAACTGTTTTCTTCAGGCTTTACAAAGGGTTAGCCTGAGGTAAAGAACTTCCTGACATTCAGGGCAACAGAAAAATAGGTAAGCAAAAGGCCCAAAGCAGGGTTTCTCCACTGAGACTTTTCTGGTCACACTGTCCCTGCTCTTCTGTAAAGTTAGATTGAGGAAACAGTGTATGGTTAGGGTTAATAACACGTTCGATTTGGGTTGGGAATCATTCTGCAGGATGAATATTCGTTCTGGGAATCTGCAATATTTACTAGAATATACAGGTAAAATAAAAGTATGAAAACAGAAATCTAGGCAGGATTTGAAGCTCAGATGGGCATTGGGCCCTTGAGTGGGTTACTTATCTTTGAATTATGTTCTGCACAGATGTCTCAGATAAATCGATATACAATGACATAGGACCTTGTACCTTGGATGATTGAAAGTTGAAGAGAACATCCAGTCACAAAGGGAAAGTCCGTAGGTTTAGGATGATATTCTCTAGGTTTAGAAACAACAATGAGTATAGGATTTGGACCAAAATATTTTTAGCAATTGGTTTTCAATAAGAGAGTGAATGTAAATATCAGCACATGTGAAGAGTGAGACACAATGATGAAATGGGGAAAATATGTAGGAAAGCAGATATCAATAGAGACATTAAGAAATCAGGCAATGTATAAAGTGAGGGATAGGATTAGACATTTTGAACAGGGTTGAGTTTGAATATATAATCTTAGAAAGAAACAAATACATAGGATTTATCAATAGGATTTACATTTTACAGCATTAAGAAACCGGGACATGGATATTTTTAGTAATCCATGCTCACTTTTCTTTTAGGCTTTGCTACAATCATAAGAGTGACTTTTGCTTTCTGTGTCCAGAATATTACTGTGTTAAAATTTATATGTAGATCAGGTGACATGAGCATTTCTTCCACCATTACTGGGGGCAATAATTTGAAGACGTATAAATATTGGGGGAAAAAAAGTGGAGTACCCTGTGTCAATGGATATAGAAATAATGTATGAATAGACCATACTGTGAATAAATAATATAACTGGTTCCAACTTTAAATAGTGGATTGATTTGATATCTGAAAATATACTGGAAATCTTAAATTGATATTCATACATTCATTACAACCAGTTATACATCTAACGGTAATATTAGGGTTATGGTTTATCATGAAGAGTGTGTGAGTTTTGCTTCAAATATGATTATGAAAATCAAAAATAATGTGTTTGGAAAGAAGTCTCATGACAAGCCCAGTCAAGAACCCTGGAGGAATATATGTGTTCTGAAGCAGGAGGTGATTGAAATTGAAACAAATGCCTATAAATTTGTGAACTTGTGGATGAAATATATATCATATGATGTGCATAAACTGAAGAAATAGTAATGTACCACTGTTTAATAAAAATGAACTGCAAAATACACATCATGTCCCATAGGAAAATGCTTGCATTGATGTTGAACTAGGTTTTACTGTAGAAATATTAGGATTTGTGTGCACCATTCACTGAAGTTAGTCTTCAGTACTAGGAAACAAATCTGTATTTAAGGTGGATGAATATTTCTGAGAATAATCTTGTGAATAGTTGATCATAAATCCACATACATAAATATGAATGATTTTAAGGAGTGTATAATAAGATTCATATATTTCATATTTTGAAAAATTTGGAGAGTATATATATATATATATATATATACACACACACACACACACACACACACACACACACACACACACAAGAGACATTAAAACTAGCAATATATTTGCCAATCGAAATTCATCATGAAATATGTATCATCCACAGGTGCAAAAATATTGATTTCACTGAAAATGGATCTATATATAATGTTGTTCTACTAGCAAGCTCACCCATAGGTTGAATTTTCAATTCCAACAGTATTTAAGAGGAGTGATCTCTTCTCATAACTTGTATCTGCCTAGTCAGCAACCTCACAAAAATGTACGTGTGATAACAGGTAGGATTCTATATGTGCATATAAAAATACACGTGCTGAATAGTCTACAGAGAAAGGAGACACCAATTTGTTGAAAGCCACAGCTTAAGGGGCCCCATTAAACTTCCAGCTACCAGCAACATTCCCCTGCCAGATGATTATTGGCTCACAGCGGCCCCAGCAACATCTAGCTGATTGGCTCCTCTGCGGTGATGCTCATTGGGCAGTTTCCCTGCCCTTTCAGACCACAGAGCTGCTCATTGTGGGACTTTTTTGGCTCCACCCACCTGACCCAGCTAAATAGCCTTAAGAGCAGGAGGATTGTGGGAGGTGGAGAGGCTTGTGGGTGTGACAGAAACTTTGCAAGGAAGCCAGTGGTGGCAGTTGGGCTCTGAGGGTTTTTCCTGAGGAGCTGTTTTGTTTGGCATGTGTGGTTCTAAAAATAAAGTTTGTTTGTTTTGAAAAGTGGCTCTTGAATCGTGCCCAGCCAGACTGCAGCATTTTTATGGCTTTCACGGGGAGCCACTGAGGGTAAGTGATAAGGTAAACTGCTCGCCCCTGAGCGAAGGGCGAGAGGATGGGTAGCCATTTAAGATTCCTCTTTTGTTTTGCTTCACTTTTGTTGCCTGTCCATGGAGATGAGTGAGATGGATGAAAAACCGCTCACATCTGAGAAAAAATTATTTACTTCTGAGGAACAGATAGGGAGAAAGGACGGATGCACATGTCAGTAGGATATAAAGGCTATAATGACTTTTTGTTGTTCCCTTTTTATTTTATTCTGTCTCGGTTTTGTGTGGCATCATTTTGTTGGGTTGTATTATAGTAGAAATACGGGATCAGAAATTAGTAAAAAAAACAAACTGAAAGAGTGTTAAGTAAATTGTTAGAGGAAGGAGGCATCTCAGTAAAGTCAAGAACAGTCAGGGCATACGTTGATACAATACAAAAATGTAGCACATGGATTTTTAAGGAGTTGTTAAATATACCATAATGGAACCATCATGGTGAAGATTTAAAAGGGGGTAAAAGAACAGCCCAGGGACTCTGCCAGTTGGCACATTGCCATTGAGGACGTTCATATCTGGTTTGCTTAGTCCAAAGACTTCAGTTCAGACAAAGATAGAAGAACAAAGCTTAGGGCAGAAAAAGCCATCAGGGGCAAAGTTACAAAAGGAGACTGCTACTAACAACTTTCTATCACTAGAGGGTGTAAATGTCCAACCAACAGTGCCTCCTCTACAGGAGACTGTTACTAACACCTTTCTATCACCAGAGGATGTAAATGTCCAAATAACAAGGCCACCTCCATATGCTGGGAGGCCCCCAAACCCCACAGTTGATAGTTCGGATCCTGAGACAGGATCTCAAGTATGAACATGCCCTGATTTTGAGGTAGGAGGGCAGCGAATTCACCATGCTTTAAATTTCAAAATAGTGAAGCAGCTAAAAGGGGCTGTAACAACCTATGGTCCTCAAGCACCCTTCATTGTAAGCTTGGTCAAATCCATTAACAACTTGAATATGACGCCAGTAGATTGGGCTAATATGTGTAAAGCTGTGCTAAATGGAGGTCAATACCTTTTATGGAAGGTTGCCAATGAGGAATTTTGCAAGGAGACGGCTAGGCGTAATGCAGAAACTGGTTATCCTCAGAGAAATCTAGATATGTTGTTAGAAAGGGACCTTATGAGGATCAGCAGCAACCAATTGCATATGATCCTTGCGTATACGCAAAAATTGCTGCAGAGGCGGTTAGGGCATGGAAGACTTTACAACGACATGGAGGTTTACAAGGTCAATTATCTAAGGTAATACAAGGAGCTAATGAATCTTACACTGAATTTGTAGATAGGCTTATTCAAACAGCTACCAGAGTTTTGGGGAATACAGAACAAGCAATGCCATTAATAAAAAACTGGCTTATGACCAAGCGAATCATTGGTGCAGAGATATCACTAGACCATGGAAACATGAAGATTTAAACACATACATTAAATTATGTAAAGACATTAATGAATAAGAGAAAGTCATGGCAGCTGCAGTAAAACAGGCTTTAGATGCCAGAGACATCAATGAACAAGGGCAATTTGTGGCAGCTGCAGTAAAACAGGCTTTAGATGCCAGACCAGGAACATGCTACAATCGTGAACAAACAGGACATTTTAAAAGGAATTGCTCCATAGGAAGAGGGTTTAACAAAACTAGGTACCAAAGGAGTAGAATACGTGGGTATTTGCCCACGATGCCGTAGAGGGAGACATTGGGCTAATGAATGCCGTTCTCAAACCACCATAGAGGGTACTTCATTATCAAAAATGAACAAGGACTAGCTTTTTATCCACGATATCATGGAGAAAGGCATCGGGCTCCATTGCCAAAAAATGGACAGGGGAGCCCAATGCTCTGGGGCCCAAAACCACAAATATACAGAGCACTGGAGGAACCCAGCAACCCCATCAGTGTAGTGCCCAGGACACATTGTCCATCAGACGCCTCATCAGACAAATCACAGCGAGCGCAGGGTTAGATATCTGCACCTCCGTCAGATCAGTACTAACTGTAGAGATGGGGGTTCAAATCATTCACACAGGGTGAGAGGACCTCTTCTCAAAGGAACGGTAGGCTTATTATTGGGACGCAGCTCTTCTAATCTAAAAGGACTTATGATAAGTCCTTGGGTAATTGATCCCGATTATGAAGGTGAAATAAAATTATACCCAGTTCTCCAAAGGACATATCAGTAATTTCACCAGGAGATAGAATAGCACAGTTACTAATAATACTCAGTCTGCATGATAAATTTTCTAGTCGTGCTGTAGAAAGAGGTTCCAAGGGATTAGGCTCCACAGGTGTAGATTTGGTTATGCTTTCTTTAAATTTAGATTCTCGCCCCAGGCTAAAACTAAATATTCAAGGACATGAATTTAATGGGCTACTTGATACAGGTGCAGATGTTAGCATCGTCTCTCATCAAGAATGGCCAAAACATTGGCCATTACAACAGTACACTAAAATACTTTGAGACATAGGAGTGGCAACTAATCCCCATAGAAGTGCAATGGCATTGGATTGGAAGGATCCTGAAGAATGTGAGAGAACTATACAGCCATATGTATTGGATCATCTTCCCGTAAATTTATGGGGATGAGATGTCCTAGATCAATTAGGTTTGACATTAACAAATAACATCAATCAAAATGCACCCACTATTATGGCTAGAGAAGGTTTTAGGAAAGGAAAAAGATTAGAAAAACAAGATCAAGGTATATCAGCACCAATACAAATAGACCAAGCAACAGACAGACATGGGTTGGATTTTCAGAAAGGGCCACTGAGACAATAAAAATTACTTGGAAATCAGAAAGACCAGTATGGGTTCTTCAGTGGACCCTGACTAAAGAAAAGATACAAGCAGCCCAGTTCCTGGTCAAACAACAATTAGCGGAAGAACATATACAACCTTCTGTATCTCCCCATTATACTTTCATTTTTGTCATCAAAAAGAAATCTGGTAAATGGAGATTATTGGAAGATTTAAGAGCCATTAATAATGAGATGGTTATTTTGGGACCTGCTCAATCAAGGATTCCTCAATTGTCTGCTTTGCCAAAAACTTGGTATGTTTTAGTTATACATATTAAAGATTGTTTTTTTTTTTCATTTCCAATTCTTCCTGAGGATAGTCCAAGTTTTGCATTTACTATCCCTGCACTGAATCATGAAGGTCCTGATCAGAGGTATGAGTGGAAAGTATTCCCTCAAGGGATGGCTAACAGCCCAACTATTTGTCAAATTTATGTTAACAAAGTAATCCAGCCATTTAGAAATCAAAATCCTGAACTACAAATATTTCACAATATGGATGATGTGTTATTAGCACACAAGTTAAAAACCCATTGCTAGAATGTTATGCCACACTTACAAACTTATTAAAAAATTATAACCTAGGGATATCAATTGATAAAGTACAATTAAATTTTCCAATTAATTATTTAGGAGTTCTATTATCCTCAACCATGGTCAGTCCACCAAAAATTCAAATACGAGTAGATCAACTCAAATCAATTATTGACTTTCAAAAGTTATTAGGAGACATTAATTGGATAAGGCCTTATCTAGGTATACCAACAGGAGAGTTGGGACCTATATTTGATATCCTAAAAGGTCCATCTGATCCAAATTCACCCAGAATGTTAATGCCTGAAGCAAGAAAGGCATTAAAAATCATTGAAACATATATGGGAAATATGCATTTGGATAGATTTGATAAAATAATGCCTCTATTATTCATTGTGCTACCAACAAAAAAATATTCCTACAGGAGTATTTTGGCAAGAAGGTCCATTATTATGGATACATTTATCTTATTCTTCTAACACTATTATTACCAGGTATCCTGAGGCTTAGGGACAATTAATACTAATAGGAATAAAAGCAGCAAAGGGAGTGTTTGGAATTTCTCCCAATAAAATTATTACTCCATACACTATGAATCAAATTGATGAATTAGCTAATGAGTTAAATACTTGGGCAATAATCCTGTGTAAATCTAATGTTTCATTTGATAACCACTTACCATCTAATCTTTTATTGTCTTTTGGGTCATTGCATCCTGTAATTTTTCCAAAAATTACAAGAAAACACCTATCATGAATGCTCCAAATATATTTACTGATGGGTCAAATAATGGTACAGCAGCAATAGTTACACCTGATCAAATTTTTACATTTTTAGCACCCCAACAATCAGCTCAAAAGGTAGAGCTTAATGCAGTATTATAAGCTTTTGTGATGTTTAAAGATTCTGTGTTTAATTTATTTTCCAATAGTCAGTATATAGTTAATGCTATAGTATCCCTTGAAGATGCTGGTAGGATTTCCCCTTCCTCTACTGTTTTCTCTTTGCTTTCCAGTATACAAAGTCTAATCTGGGACAGAAAAGATCCATTCTTAATAGGACATATCTTGGCACATACAGGATTGCCTGGAGCCCTTTGTTTGGGCAATGATTTAGCAGGTAAAACGACACATGACATACATACATATTTTCTCTACACTAGAAGAAGCTATAAATTTTCATGAAAAGTTCCATATCAATGCTAATACTTTACAAAAGCATTTTAAAATAACTAAGGAGCAAGCTAGACAAATAATAAAACAATGTCAAAATTGTGTGACCATTTTACCACATTTTAATATTAGAGTCAATCCTAGAGGATTGATACCTTACCATATATGGCAGATGGAAGTCACACAGTTGCCAGAATTTGGAAAAGTAAAATATTTGCATGTTACAGTTGATACTTCTTCTGGATTTTTGATGGGCTCCCTTCATGGGGGAAAAAAAAAACTAAAGATGTTATAGCTCATTGCTTACAAAATTTTGCCACTGTGGTCATTCCAATACAGTAAAAAACAGATAATGCCCCCGGTTATACTTCTACCTCTTTTAAACCATTTTGCTCATCATTTGGCATTACTCATATAACAAGAAACCCATACAATCCACAGGGACAAGCCATAGTTGAAAGAGCACATCACACTATTAAAATGTACTCATTAAAGTAAGAAGACAGAATTGGGAAGGAATATAAATTCCCCAAAGATAAAATTAAAATAACCCTTTTTAATCTAAACTTTTTAAATTTGGATTTTCAGGACTTAGTGCTGCAGAAAGGCATAAGTGTCCAAAAAATGTGTATAAGCCCGAGGTACTTTGGAAGGATATTCTAACAGGAAAATGGAAAGGTCCTGACCCATTAATTTTCTGGAGTTGGAGGTCTGTTTTGGGGTTTCCACAGGAAGAACAGCAGCCGATTTGGATTCCAGAGAGATTAACTAAGGTCCCGACCCAGTGATTGCTTGGAGTTGGGGGTCTGTTTATGTGTTTCCAAAAGGAGAACAGCAGCCGATTTGTATTCCAGAGAGATTAACTGAAGCGCTTTCAATAGACCAAAATAAGATGATTTGGCTCAAATCCATAACAGCTGATATCGAAAACTCCAGTTTGGCTATCCTTACATCTGCGACAGAACAGGGATGCTTTTTTCAATATCTATTTTATTATTGCCCTTTCCCACATCATGAAGTTCTCTTTTGTTTTTTTTTGAGCTCATACAGACCTAGGATAATGTTTTGCTTATCAGTTCTATTTTTTGACTATAGAGTTTTTAAACATTGCAATGATGATTTCACATGTAAAAAGTTATAAGGCCTTTACTATTATATTATGTGTTGTATGTATTTATTATGTGTGCACACTTGTGTTTTGTGTTATATATTTGAATGTGCGTATGTCCATATATCACATATGATGAGTGCTAATGAAATAATATATCCATTTTTTTTATTCACGTGAATTAAATTGTTTAATTTAAATTGGGAAAACAACTGTTCAGGATTGTCTTAATATGTGAAAAAATAGGAGGTTAACAGACGTGCTTGTTTACTTTCACTTTTCCTTTTCATTATATTTAATTATTCTCTTCAAGATAATGTAAATTGTTAAGAAAATTGTTTTCTTTTAGTGCCCTCAGGAATGTTACATAATTTTTTCTTTAGCCATTACTGCCAGAATTCCTATTTTCATCCCAGTGCCAGTGAAGACAAAGATAAAACCAATCTACAGATTCTGCAATAGCCATCACTGAACTGCTTGCAGAACTTGCCTGGATTATGTATCACTTGTATGCATTGTGAACTTACTTGTATGCATTGTGAACTATCTGCTGCTGCAGCGAATTGTCGTAGTGTTGGGGTACTTATGCTGATGCTGTCATCAGTGATAGAATTTTTCCAATAGGAGCCATCAATTGACTTGGTGTATCTTTCCTATTCTCACTTGATAGAGGTAAAAAAACTTACAGAGGGAGGTGAAAGACTTCATCAGCAATGACTGCTCTTTTGGCAATTTTGGTTTTGGATGCACACATGGGATTTTTCTTTAGATCTATCAGGTTCTGAGAATCAAAGCCACAACCTCACACAGGGCCAAGAGGCTGATTCAGACACATCCCTTTCCAAAGTAATTAAGCAAAGAGCCACAGGTGATGCCCATTCATTTCAATTTGAAAACTGTTTTCTTCAGGCTCCACAAACGGGTGGCCTGAGGCAAAGACATTCCTAACATTCAGGGCAAGGGAACCATAGGTAAGCAAATTGCCCAAAGCAGGGTTTCTCCACTGAGACTTTTCTGGTTACACTGATCTCTGAGGTTTCTGAGATGTTCCCATTCCATTCAGCTATCCAGTATATGGCTATGTCACAGAGTTTGGAGGTGGTACATATCTTGGACACAAAACCATGAGCCTATTCTGGAGAGAGGCCAGAAATCAGGAGGTAAACAGGAACTTGGGAAGATAGTAGGTGTTGTCTATCCATAAGGCAAGCTGCAGTCCATTCATAAAAAGGGCAGAATAAATGCCTGGAAGCTTCCTACTAGTCAGGACACCTCCATTGATGTATTGGCTTTTCTAATAACTACAACCACGGACACAGTGGATACACAGACATAGAAAAACTCGCCTTCTCAAACGACTTACTAGAAACAGTCGACTCCAAACCAAACAAACCACCTTTGCTACCTATTCTCAGAACATGAGACAAAAGCACGAACTCACACCCACACCCACTAAGGCACCTCATTCCCACAACTAGGTCTGTGACTATCCGGAGTGTCCTCTGACTGGTGGACCATACTATGTTCCCCCCAAATGGCCTGTCCTGTATCAGATCAGGTCCCTTTTGCCAACTCTGTTAAGTTGTCAGGAGCCAGCAATGAGCCACTACCTGCTTTCTCAGGAAAGGCCCCTCTTCAGAGTTCTCCTGGCATTTGGTCATCCTCACATCAGGAGGTACCAAGAAAGACTGACTCTGTCCTTGGAAAATTCAAACAAGTGTGCCCACTGGGAATGGGACTGGCACTGGCTCTGGGTGCCTGGCTTCCTGGATCCCAAGTTCAGAGAGTTGTATCACCAAGGAAGTGAGGTAGGTCACTTCCTTCAGGAATTGAATGAGGTCAATACCTTGGCAACCACTTTGTCCTAACAGTTGTTTACAAAGGTCCCATGAGATGGAGGCTGCCCCTACTTTCTCTGACTCAGTCATAAGTTAGAATGGTATATCAACCACAGGCACCATGGAACAGCTCTCCACACAGGCCTGGTTTTGTCCATCTTCTCTACATTAAGAACAGAGCGACTGATTCAGACACAATACTTCATCCTGACCGGTTTTTTTTGCCATGGAAGATGATTTTGCGCTCTCAGGTCCTTCATAGCTGCCTAAGTCTTCTCCAGGGATCATTTCTGCATGGACCTTTGAGGTTTCAGCAGGTGGAAGATACCCTAAATTCCTGTATTGTAAGACCAACTCTGTCCCTGCTCTATTGTAAAGATAGATTGATGGAACAGTGTATGCTTAGGGTTAATAACAGGTTTGATTTGGGTTAGGAATCATTCTGTGCGATGAATAATGGTTTTGGGAACCTGCGATATTTACAAGAATATATAGGTGAAATATAAGTATGAACACAGAAATCTAGGTAAGATTTGAAAACCAGAAGTGCATTGGGCCCTTGATTGGGATACTCAGCTTTGAATTATATTCTGCACAGATGTCTCAGATAAATTGATATACAATGGCATAGGACCTTGTACCTTGGATGATTGAATGTAGAAAAGAACATCCAGTCAAAAGGATAGTCAGTAGGATTAGGAAGATATTCAGTTGGTTTAGAAAGCAGAGTGAGTATAGGATTTGAACCAAACGTTCTTTAACAGTAGGGTTTCGGGTAGAGAATGAATGTAAATATCAGTACATGTGAAGAGCCAGTCACATTCATGAACTCTGGAAAATATGTAGGAAACCATATATCAATAGAGACATTAGGAAATCAGGCAAAGTATAAAGTAAGTGATAGGATCAGGCATTTTCAACAGTGTTGAGGTTGAATATATAATCTTAGGAAGAAACAAATATGTAGTCACCAATAGGATTGACATTTGATAGCATTAGGCAACCTGGACATAGATGTTTTTAGTAATCCATACTCACTTTCCATTTAACTTCGGTACAAACATAAGTGTGACCTTTGCATTTTGTGAAAGAAGTCTCATGAAAAGACCAGTCAAGAAACCCTGTGGAAAACATGTTTTCTGAATTAGGAAGTGATGGAAAGTAAGACAAAATGCCTATAAATTTCTGAACTAGTGGATTAAATATATATCCTACCATGTGCATTAACTGAAGAAAAAGTAATGTACCAGTATTGAATAAAAATGAAAGACAAAATACACATCACGTCCCATAGGAATCTACTTGCATTGATATAAAACTGTGTAAGTTACTGCAGAGATATTAGGATTTGTATGCACCATTTACTGTTAGTTTTCAGTACTAGGAATCAAATATGTAGTTCAGGTGGATGAATATTTCTCAGAATAATCTTGTGAAAAGTTGATTATTAATCCACATACATGAATATGAATGAATTTACGGAGTGTATAATAAGACACATATATTTCATATTTTGAAAAATCTGTAGAGTGTGTGTGTATATATATATATATATAAACACACACACACACACACACACACACAGGCACGCACACAAACAGTCATTAAAAAGTAGCAATATAAGCCAATTGAAATTCACCACGAAATATATGTCATCCACAGATCCAGATAAATTCGTTTTACTGAACATGGATTCATGTATAATTTTATTGTACTAGGAAGCTCATCAATAGTTTGAATTTTCAGTTTCAACAGCGTTTAGTAGGAGTGATCTCTTTTCACAATTTGTGTCTGCCAAGTGAGCCACCTCACAAGAATGTACGTGTGGTACCAGGTAGGATTCTATATGTGCATATAAAAATACATGCGCTGAATTGGATACAGAGAAAGGTAGACAGGAATTCACATATTTGTTAACTTGAAAAACACATGGAGAACCATTTCAACAAAAAATTGACTAGATTTATAACTCCTACCCTATATAAAGCAAAAGGCAATTCCAATGATACACCATTCGTCCTCTGAACTGCTTGTATTTCTATTCTGTTTGGGTTAATTTTCTCCATCATATTAGAATTAGTAGTCAGAGTCTAGTTGGCATGGGTTTGTGTCAGGGATTTGGAATCATTTGGAAAATGATTCCAATGTTTATGCAAATATATGCTACAAAAGTATCTTCCCACTCTCATGCATAACAATGCCTTGAGATTACCTTGGCCCCAAGTTAGACACAATTAGAGGAGAAGAGTTAGAAAATCTGTGAATACATATCTGGAATCAAATATGCTCACGAGTTCACAAACTTGGAGGTGGTTGAGGAGATTCCAAAAGTAAAGGACAGGGTAAACACTCCACAAACATGGAGCTCTGCTGGACTAAAGACTTCTTGAGGAGCTGCCTCTGAGGTTGGGCACTTGAAATATGTGTTGTAGTCAGGAGATTTAGCTTCCTTTGTAGTGAGACAATCAAATCTGGGTATGCTTCTATGTGACCTGGAATACATGATTTCTTATTTTCCAATAAACATGAGGAAGCTGTCTTTAATTTTCTGTTTGTAGGTAAACTGTGGCCACTGGGGACTAATTGTCTACTTTTGTGGACTCTGGAGCCATTTGGTCATCCTCCAGTTTTCCTGGTGTTTCTTGCTGCTGCACTGGGAGTTTCGTATTTGCTTCAAGAAATACAAGGAATTCACCTGGGACACAGTGCTGGAGAGAGTTCTGTCACCTGTGGTGGGTCAGGGCCTGCAGAAGAATGTACCAACCAGGCTTCTCTTCCACATAGCTTGCCTCCTTGACCATAGCAACCGGATTCTGAACATTGGCCTGAAACCTCTCCATATAAAAAGATACCTTTACATAGAAACGTCTGCTGGCTGCACCATGTCAGTCACAAGCCAATTGCAAGACAATGGCAGATCCACATGGCCCCACCACAGATTTTTTTTATCACACACCTGCCCTTCACTGCACTAGGCCCACTACTCAGCAGGGTCCAACTTCCTGGAATCTCTGTTATACACCATTTTCATGAAACTCAGTCGATCAAGTCACTGTCCTGAATAATCATGTTCAGCAACAGGACAACCAAAGTTTCTCCAGTGCCATCTGGTCATGGGAATTTCAAAAATTTCATGGTATTTATCTAGCAATTTTTCAAGGATGAAGTTGGCAGCATATGGGTTTCAATTCATTCAGGGACCGTTAAATGTTGTGGAAGTTCATTTCAAATGAAGTTCTGGAGAACTCTCACTGGCAAGGTTTCCCAAAGATTGGCCAAAGTGTCACATAAATCCAGGCCCATTGAGGTCTACAATGTAACGTCCATGTGTGTTTTGACTCTCAACTAAGACTGCCAAGTCGTTAAGAATAAAATCATGTGATATCAAGCCTGAGATTCCCAGTGGTCTCTGGAAAGCCACCCTGGGCCTAGATCTCAGTTTCCAAGGGTGACTCTCATGCTTGGTCTTCTAAAATCCCAACACAATTCATGGCAATACTTCTCTAAGTTCAGTTCCTGTACTCAGCCTCTAAGGGGAATCACACCAGAGTTCAAACCCAGGTGGACTCAGTCATCCCTTCCAACTGCCACAAAAATAACCACAATTAAATCCAAAACACTCCCACATGGCCCTCATCTTCTTCCATATAGACACTCATCATAACCTCTGACTGGAGATTTTCATGAGGAATGCAGCCCAAGAGAGTGTCCAAAATATGCTTTCTTGCCCCTCATTTACCTAAATTCTGCGTGACCTGGACACCCTTCCTGTGAACCAGGAGTGATCAAATAGGCCTGCCGTTAATACTGATCCACTTCTCAAATTTGAGAACTACTGACTGTGGGGTTTAAATTCTTTATATGAATTGGAGTCATGAGAAAACCCAACCACCTATGGGCTAGCCTCTGCAGGGAACTGAAGAACTCATTTGACCTAAAGGATCCCTATTCTCACTTGACTGATGTCAGAAACCTTACAGAGGAAGGCGAAAGACTTCATCCACAATGACTGCTCTTTTGCTATTTTGGTTTTGGATGCACACATGGGATCTTTCTTTAGATCAATCAGTTGCTGAGAATCTAAGCTACAGCCTAACACAGGGCCAAGACGCTGATTCATACACATCTCTTTGCAAAGCAATTAAGCAAAGAGCCACAGCTGATGCCCATTCTTTTTTATTTGAAAAAGGTTTTCTTTAGACTTCGCAAAGCGTTGTCCTGAGGCAAAGACCTTCCTGACATTCAGGGAAACAGAACAATAGGTAAGCAAAAGGCCCAAAGCAGGGTTTCTCCAATGAGACTTTACAGGTTAAACAGGTATGTGAGTTTTCTGAGATGCTCGCAATTCACTTCAGTTATTCAGTACATGGCCATGTCACAGAGCATGGAGGTGGTACATATCTTGGATACAAAACCGTGAGCCCATTATGGAGAGTGGCCAGATTTCAGGAAGAAAACAGGAACTAAGGAAGATCGTAGGTGTTGCCCATCATTATGGCAAGCCGCATTCCATTTATAAATTGGGCAGCATGAATGCTGGTAAGCTTTCTAAAAGACAGGACACATCCATTGATGCTTTCTCTTTTCTAATATCTACAATAACGGACACAGCGGGATACAGCGACACAGAAACACTCACATTGTCAAATGACTTACTAGAAACAATTCACCCCAAACTAAACAAACCTCATTTCCTACCTCTTCTCAGAACATGAGCCAAAACCACAAACCCACACCCACACCCACAAAGGCACCTCTTTCCTCCAAGTAGGTTGTGACTATTTGGAGTGTCCTCTGACTGTGGGCCATTCTACGTTCCCCCGAAATGGCCTGTCCTGTCTCAGATTTTGTGTCCTTTGCCAACTCTCTGAAGTTGTCAGGAGCCAGCGGTGAGCCACTACCTGTTTTTTCAGGAAAGGCCCCTCTTCAGAGTTTTCCTGCCATTTGGCCATCCTAACCTTAGTAGGTACCAAGAAAGACTGACTCTGTCGTTGGGAAATTCAAAAAGTATAACCACTGAGACTGGGACTGGGACTGTCAATGTTTGACTGGCTTCCTGGATCGCAAGTTCACAGAGTTCCATCACCAAGGAAGTGAGGTGAGGTCACTTCCGTCAGAAACTGAATGAGTTCACTGCCTTGGCAACCAATCTGTCCTAAGAGTTGCTTCCAAGCTTCCCATGAGATGGAGGCTGCCCCTGCTTCCTGTGACACTTTCACAAGTTAGAATGGTATATCACCCATAGGCACCCAGGAGCAGCTCTCCACTCAGGTCTCATTTGGTCCATCTTCTCTACATTAAGAATGGAGAGGCTGATTCAGACAGAACACTTCACCCTGACCAGGTTGTTTTCCATGGAAGATGACTTTTGCACTCTCAGGTCTTTCAGAGTTGCCTACATCTTCTCCAGAGATTATATCTGCATGGACCTTTGAGGTTATCAGCAGGTGGAAGATTCCCTATATTCCTGTATTGTAAGACCAACTCTGTCCCTGCTCTTCTGTAAAGTTAGATTGAGGGAACCATGTAAGGTTAGGGTTAATAACATGTTTGATTTGGGTTAGGAATCATTATGCTGAATAAATAATGGTATTGGGAACCTGCAATATGTATAAAAATATATAGGTGAAATATATGTATAAAAACAGAAATCTAAGTAACATTTGAAGCCCAGAAGGGCACTGGGCCCTTGATTGGGATACTTAGCTTTGAATAAATTGATATACAATGGCATAAGACCTTGTACTTTGGATCATAGAATGTAGAAGAGAACATTCAGTCAAAAAGGATAGTCGGTAGTGAAAGGTTAATAAAATAGGTACTTGTCACTTCCTGTTTTTCTGTATGCTTAACAAAACACTGTTAAAATCTTGAGAACTGTTTGCTAATCTTGTTCCCAGAATGTGCTGTCCCCAACTGCCAAAGTGTAGAATGTACTCCCTCACCCGGTTGCACGCAAACCGACCACTCACCCTGACCCATCAGTAAACTTCCCTCCCTGCCCTCTCCAAGGAAAATATATATGTTCTGCTTAAACTGTTCTCAGGGCTCTCTGATCTATTCAAGTGAGCTCGAGCCCCAGCATGCTGGACCCAGAATAAACCCTTTGCTGTTGGATAAGACAGTCTGTTAGTGGTCTCTTCCTTCCATGCTCGCCCGACTTTTACATATGGAGATTCCACCGAGTTTTGGCAGCGGCGGACAAAAGACCCTAACGGGTTCCTCTCGGGTTAAGTAAGGCCCCTCTTTCTTGTTTCAGTGTTAAGGTTAGGGCTTGGCAAAATGGCTGTCGATGAAGAGCGTGAGTTCTCTCCGATGGTGGCTGACAGACGTGTCACAGAGCCGCATGCCACGTCCCTGGGGGACTTCCCAAAGACTCGGGAAATCGAGGAACAATAGTCTCCTCGACTCAGTAATATTTTGTATCAGATTCGGAATTGCCAGGCCATTGGGTTTTGCTGGCTACACAGTCCTGGTCTCAGTTTTGGATGTCCATTGAATGTCTTTATTTTCTTGTCTTGTCTGTGTCGTGTGTCTTGCATTCACTCTTTGTGTATCTTTCATTATGGGACACAGCACTTCAATGCCCCTGTCCCTGACCCTTGATCACTGGACCAAAGTCCGCTTAAGGGCTCAGAATCTTTCTTTTTTAGTAAAACGTTGGACCTTTCGGAATCTCTGTGCCTCAGAATGGCCCACCTTTGAATTTGGATGGCCCCTAGAAGGATCTTTCTATTTCCCACTAATTTAAGAAGTCAGAGATATTGTCTTTCACCCAGGCACACATAGCCATCCGGATCAACAGCCATATATCTTAACTTTGCAGGACCTCTGCAAATCTCCTCCTCAATGGGTGAAGCCTTTCTTTGTCCCTTCCCCTGCTCCTACTCCTTCCCCCATGATCTCTCAAATCCTCTGCCCCTCCTCCTCCTCCACCCTTTGTAATCCCTGAGTCACAAGATTTGACTCTACTGTACTCTCTTCCCCCGTATTATACCCTGCCCTCGTCCCCCAACCACCAACACCCTCTAAGTGATTCTCCTGCAGCTGACTCAGCCTCTCTACCATTGGAGGAATCTAAGCTGGCCCAGCGCCCTCCATATAACTCCCCTGCAGCACACACAGCCCCTCCTCCGCAGGAGGAAGCTAGCCCAGCTAAGGGAACTTGATGGTGGCGAATGATTGAAAACCCTGGACCTCCTGTGATGCTCCCCCTATGTCCCTACGGACCATTGATTGACGAAGGCCATGGGGGGAAAATGCAAGCCTACAAATATTGGCCTTTCTCCTCTTCCGACCTATATAATTGGAAAAATAACAATCCCCCTTTTTCCGAGGACCCCATTGGGCTCACAGGTCTGGTTGAGTCATTGATGTTTTCACACCTGCCTACTTGGGATGACTGTCAACAATTCCTAGGGACTCTCTTCACGACAGAGGAACAAAAGAGAATCTTCCTGGAAGCTATAAAAAAATGTCCTCCGACCAGATTGGAGACGGACACATCTTCCCAACTTAATCAAAGCTGGTTTTCCCTTGAAACAACCCAACTGGGACACCAACAACATTGAAGTTAGAAAGCATCTGTCCACTTATCGCCAGGTTCTAATAGTGGGCCTCCAAGTGGCCACTAGGCGACCAACTAATTTGGCCAAGGTAATAGAGATTATTCAAAGGCCTGATGAATCTCCCTCTATGTTTCTAGAGAGAATTATGGAGGCATGTAGGAGATATACTCCTTTCGATCCACAGGCAGAGGATCAAAAGGCATCTGTCATGATGGCCTTTATTGGGCAAGCTGCCTGGATATTAAAAGAAAGTCACAATGCTTAGATGGATTACAAGATATGACTTTGAGAGATTTAGTCAGAGAAGCCAAGAAAATATACCTTAAGAGAGAAACTGAGGAAGAGAAAGAAGAAAAGTGAGGATAAAAGAAACAAAAGACAGACTAAGGCGTTGACTAAGGTCCTGGTCACAACAACAAAAGGGCCAGAAATTAAGAAACAGGGAGACAGGAAGGGATACCTGGTCCCATGCCAGAGGCCACCCCTGGCCTCAGATCAATGTAACAACTGTAAAAAAAAAAAGGACACTGGGCCAAAGAGTGCCCTAGAAAGGGACAGCCACGCCAGTCAGCCATTCTGACTCTGGAGGATGAGTATGAAAGTCTGGGCTCAGATCCCCTCCCCGAGTTCAGGGTAACTTTTGAAGTGGAGGGGACCCCAGTAATCTTTGAAGTGGATAAAGGGGCAATACACTCACCCCTAATGTCACATTGGGCCCTCTATCAAATAAAAGGTCTCTAGTTCAAGGGGCTAATGACAGTAAATATCGGGCTTGGACAACTAAGAGGATCATGGAACTGGGGAAAAGAAAAATCCATCACTCCTTCCTAGTAATCCCAGAATTCCTAGCCCCATTGATGGGCAGAGATCTGCTCACCAAGTTCCGGTCCAAAATAACTTTTAACCCTGAAGGCCCCCAAGTGGAATTTCTAAATCCTTCAGTAAAAACTCCTATAGTCACAGCTCTAAATATGTCAGTAGAAAATGCACATCAACTCACTCACCTTGGTTCAAAGAAACTGCAGGTATTTCTGAAGTATCAAGAACAGAGTTTTCCACTAACTGACTCACAGCAAAAAGAAATAACTGAATGGGTAAAAAAAGCCTGTCGAGTCCATCAATTGGTAAATTCTTACCCTTCCAAGCTTCCTGCAGGAAAGCACCTACGAGGAACCAGACCAGGACAATTCTGGGAAGTCGACTTTACTGAAATTAAGCCAGCAAGATATGGACATAAATATCTTCTAGTCTTTGTAGATACATTTTTAGGATGGATTGAAGCCTTCCCCACTAAAAGAAAAAAAAAAGAAACAGTGCTAATGGTGGTCAAGCAGATCCTGAAAGACAATTTTCAAAGATACGGCCTGCCAAAGGTAATACGGTCTGATAATGCACCGGCGTTCATGGCCCAAGTAAGTCAGGGGTTAGCCAGGAACCTGGGGATTCATTGGAAGTTTAATTGTGCTTACAGACCCTAGAGTTCAGGACAGGTAGAAAGAATAAATAGAACCATTAAAGAGACCTCAACGAAATTAAGCTTAGAGACCAGCATAAATGATTGGACTATGCTCATGCCTTATACAATGTTTCGTGCAAGAAATATGCCCTCTGTTTCTTTGAGTAACCACACCCCCTGTGAATATCTAGGGTGCCTCTCTTCTAGTAACGGACCAAAGCCCAACTCTAAGACCTAACGATCCCTTTCACACCCCCTTGTTTGACAGACTTAAAGCTCTTGAAAGATCTCAGTGATACCTGTGGAAACAGCTGGCCACTCCCTACCAAACTGGGGACGAGGGGACTCCACATCGATATCAAGTAAGAGACTTCATCTACGTAAGATGATATCAGTTGTCATCCCTTGAACCCCACTGGAAAGGACCATACCAGGTGCTACTTATAACATCTATAGTGGTAAAGGTAAACGGAATCACTTCCTGGATCCATGCCTCTCATCTCAATCCTGCGCCCTGTCCACACTCTGGCTGGAAACTGGAAAAGACTGGTAACACTTTCAAATTGCATATTCACCGTGTGGATAAGCCTATAGACTCTCCCCTTGGCCACAAGTAGTCCTAACCCTCATCAGCCCGTTCAGCAGCGATGGCTGATCACAAATTCTACTGGAAAAGAAGTATAATCTATCTTGCATGCAGCCCACTTAGGGACCTGGTGACCATCTCTCCACCCAGACATTTGTCAGCTGGCTATAGGTCTTTCCTAATGGGATATCCCTGATGAAGAGGATCCCACTAAAATTCCATTAAATCCCTTCCTTACCATAGATAATGGAAACAAATATTATGGATGTAGGGACACACGAGCCAGATGCAGGTTGGCTAGCCTAGATTACTGTGTTTACCCGGCCGACTGTCAAAGCCAAAAACAGCCATGGCTGTGTGGGGGAAAAGCCGACTTCTTCTGTAAGTCATGGGGATGTTAGCGTACAGGGGCTGCCTGATGGAACCCAAACCCTGCATTAAATTCAGTAGACAGCATTGGCCATATTACGAATTAGATAACAAAAACTGATGGCCACCAGAGGGGATTCTAGATCCTCAAATCCTGCATGACCTTTTTAATATCTGCTAGTGCTCAAAAGGGTGAAAGGAGATTCCACTATGTGGAGGCCTTTTCCCTTCTTCGCTCACATCCTGAACTATGCTTATCCAATAGATCCTCACCTTCAGGCTTCTGTTCCAGAGTCTCTGCTGTCACTCCCACCTCAGCAACCTGATTTCTCCACTACAATTATTAGATCAAAAACCCAAACCTCTGCTGGTTCTCAGACCATTGACCCCTTGCTGAGGTAGCAGGTACTGAGGTACCCCTCCACCCACTCACTCCTGTCTTCTGTTGACAGTGCCCGCACTGGGTCCCACCAGGTCCTCTTACCAACTAACCCAAAGCTCAAACCAGCTGAGGAGAGCCCTCAGACCTCTATCCAAGATGTAATGAAAATGGCCTTTAAAGTTGCTTTGTCATCACTGAAAACAGTTTACTACAAATTTAAAGTCCCTCTGCGTTTTGGGATACTCACTACCATCTTCCCCTCTGCTTGACCTGTTCTACTGCTCAAATATTTGTTGCTAGGAAAATTCCAAACCACTTTCCCATTATTTTTTTAAATATCTCTTTTCTCATTCTCAGATCCTCGGAGCTGCTCTCAGCCCCACCTTCTCCGTCTTTCCCCTCTATACCAGGCCCACAGAAAAGTCTTTAACTGACCTTCTCCAGAAGTCTTCACCATGGCTGACTTTAGGACTTTCAGCAAAAGAGTCCCTATAAAAAAGTTCAATGTAGTTAAACTTCCTATTTTCATGTTGCCCTCTTCTACTTGGCCACTGGCTAAAAAAATCAGCACTCCTAATCCAGACACCCACTTACTAGTTTTTCACAAAAATATGTGAACAAGGCCTCTCGCCTTGACGTGGGGCTTCACAGAGATGGCTACATTTCTAAGTTAACGAAGTTAGCAACTGGGCTCCGTAGTAACAGCTGGCAATGGGAAAATAAGAAAGGGAAGAAAAAGCTCTTTCCCTCCCAGGTGTCCTTGAAAAGTTAACTTGCCCAGAACCGAGGAAAAAACAGAAACAAAAACTGCTTTTTTCAACTTCTGCAGACTGTGAACTTCTGAGCCCCTTCCCTTACATGTTGTGTACAAAATTCTGAAACTACCTAAACTTGGGTTTCAGAGGATTAGTTGATTACAACAGAATCAATGCCCTCTGAATCGGGTTGCAACCAAATAGGACTGTTTCCCTGTCTTCAGTGCTATCTTAGGTGCGTTGCCTTGTCCTTCCCTACTACAGCATGATTCTATATACTTAAACATTGTTAATGTTTTCATGAAATGGTCAACAGATGTGATTAATTGTGTAATCGTGCAGATGTTTCCCAGAGTGCTCTATCACGACGCAGATTCATTTGAAGATCAAATAGGGGGGCATTCAACCCGGTTCCACTGAAAATATATATCTCTCAATGTAGCCATCCTATTAGGAATAGAAATTGCTGCACTGGTGGCCACGGGAACCACTGCCTTTGTCCAAGGGACTCAACAAATGACCCAACAAATGACAGCAATAGACCAAAACTAAGATATTAGAAACCTCCATCAGAGCTTTGCATGAGTCTTTTACCTCTCTCTGTGAAGTTGTTTTTCAGACCACTCGAGGGTTGGACCTCCTCGTCATGAGAGAAGGGGGCTTTGTGCTACATTGAGAGAAGAAAGTTGTTTGTATGCCGAGCATACTGGACTTGTAATAAAATCAAAGAGTAAATTAAAAAGATGCCTTGAAAAGCATCAACGAGACAGAGAGGCCCAAAAAAGGTGGTTTGAGTCTTGGTTCACACAGTCTTCCTGATTAACTACGTTTTTATCAACCCTGGCCGGTCCAATAGTAATCCTCATGTTATTGCTAACTATTAAACCCTGTTTTCTCAACCGTGTAATTTCTTTTCTCCAGGCTCAAATTGGACGAGTTAAACTTATGGTAATACCCTAATAGTATACATAGAATGTGACACCCCCCCAATGATCATTTTTATGATTAAAAGTAGCCAGAAGAAGAAGTGGGGAAAAAAAGGTTAGTAAAATAGGTACTTGTCACTTCCTGTTTTTCTGTATGCTTAACAAAACACTGTTGAAATCTTGAGAAATGCTTGCAAATCTTGTTCCCAGTATGTGCTGTCCCCAACTGCCCAACTGCAGAATGTGCTCCCTCACCCAGTTGCACGCAAATCGCCCAGTCACCCCGATCCATCAATAAACTTCCCTCCCTGCCCTCTCCAGGTAAAGTATATAAGCTCTACTTAAGCTATTCTCAGGGCTATCTGCTCTATTCAAGTGAGCTCTGAGCACCAGCATGCTGGACACAAAATAAACCCTTTGCTGTTGCATGAGATAGTCTGTTGGTGGTTTCCTCCTGTGAAGCTCGCCGGACATTTACTATAATGATTGAATGTAGAAGAGAACATCCAGTCAAAAAGGGATAGTTGATAGAAATAGGAAGATAGTACGTTTAGGAAGAAGTGTGAGTATAGCATTTAGAACAAAAGTTCTTTAACAATAGGGTTTCGGTTACAGAGTGATTGTTAAAGTCAGCACATATGAAGAGTCAGTCACTATGATGAGCTGGGAAAAAATGTAGAAAAGCAGATATCAATAGAGACATTACGAAATCAGGCAAAGTATAAAGTGAGTGATAGGATTAGACATTTTCAACAGGGTTGAGTTTGAATACATACTATTAGGAAGAAAAAAATATGTAGTCACCAATAGGATTGACATTTGAGAGCATTAGGCAACCTGGACATAGATGTTTTTAGTAATCCATGTTCACTTTCCATTTAGTCCTTCGTGCAATCATAACCATGACCATTACATTATTTGTCCAGAATACTACTGTGATAAAATGTATATGTAGATCAGGTGACATGAGTATTTCTTCCACCATTTCTGGAAGCAATATATTCAAGACGTAAAATTAGTATTGGGGTTACAAAGAGGTGCACCCTGTGTCTATGAATTTAGAGATAAAGTACGAATAGACAATACAGTGAATAAATAATATAACTTGTTCCAACTTTAAATAATGGATTGAACTGATATCTTAAAAATTACAGGAAATCTTATATTGATATACAATCATTCATTCCCACCAATTATACATCTAATGGTAATATTAGTGTTTTGGTTTATCATGAAGAGTGTGTGAGTTTTGTTTCAAAAGTGATTATGGAAATCGAAAATAATATGTTTGGAAAGAAGTCTCATGAATAGACCAGTCAGGAAACCTGGAGGAATGCATATGTTGTAAAGCAGGAAGCGATTGAAATTGAATCAAATGCCTATAAATTTGCTAATTTGTGGATGAAATATATATCCTATGATGTGCATAAACTCATGAAATAGTAATGTACCATTGTTGAATAAAAATGAACGTCAAAATACACATCATGTCCCATAGGAATCTACTGGCATTGATTTTAAACTGGGTCAGTTACTGTAGAAATATTAGGATTCTCGTGCATTATTCACCGAATTTAGTTATCTTTTTTTTTAAAATTTTTATATATGGTTGCTCAAAACATTACATAGTTCTTGATAAATAATATTTCACACTTTGATTTATGTGGGTTATGAACTCCCATTTTTGCCCCGTTTACAGATTGCAGAATCACATCACTTACACATCCATTGATTCATATATTGCCATACTAGTGTCTGTTGTATTCTGCTGCCTTTCCTATCCTCTACTATCCCCCCTCCCGTCCCCTCTCCTCCTCTCTTCTCTCTCTACACCCTCTACAGTAATAAATTTCTCCCCCTTGTATTATTTTTCCCTTTCCCCTCACTTCCTCTTGTATGTAATTTTGTATAACCCTGAGGTTCTCCTTCCATTTCCATGCAGTTTCCATTCTCTCTCCCTTTCCCTTCCACCTCTCATCCCTGTTTAATGTTAATCTTCTTCTCATGCTCCTCGTCCCTACTCTGTTCTTAGTTACTCTCCTTATATCAAAGAAGACATTTGGCATTTGTTTTTTTAGGGATTGGCTAGCTTCACTTAGCATAATCTGTTCTAATGCCATCCATGTCCATGCAAATTCTATGATTTTGTCATTTTTTAATGCACAGTAATACTCCATTGTGTATAAATGCCACATTTTTTTATTCATTCTTCTATTGAAGGGCATCTAGGTTGGTTCCACAGTCTTGCTATTGTGAATTGTGCTGCTATGAACATCGATGTAGCAGTGTTCCTTAGCATGCTCTTTTTAGGTCTTTAGGTTTTAGACCGAGAAGGGGAATAACTGGGTCAAATGGTGGTTCCGTTCCCAGCTTTCCAAGAAATCTCCATACTGCTTTCCCATTTGGCTGCACCAATTTGCAGTCCCACCAGCAATGTACAAGTGTACCTGTTTCCCCAGATCCTCGCCAGCACTTGTTGTTGTTTGACTTCATAATGGCTGCCAAACTTACTGGAGTGAGATGGTATCTTAGGGTGGTTTTGATTCACATTTCTCTGACTGCTGGAGATGGTGAGAATTTTTTCATGTACTTGTTGATTGATTGTATGTCCTCCTCTGAGAAGTGTCTGTTCAGGTTCTTGGCCCATTTGTTGATTGGGTTATTTGTTATCTTTTTGACTAATTTTTTGAGTTCTTTGTATACTCTGGATATTAGTGCTCTATCTGAAGTGTGAGGAGGAAAGATTTGTTCCAAGGATGTAGGCTCCCTATTTACCCCTCTTACTGTTTCTTCTGCTGAGAAAAAACTTTTTAGTTTGAGTAAGTCCCATGTGTTGATTCTAGTTATTAACGCTTGTGCTATGGGTGTCCTATTGAGGAATTTGGAGGCGACCCCACGGTATGTAGATCGTAGACAACTTTGTCTTCTATCAAACACCATGTCTTCATTTGATATCAAGCTCCTTGTTCCATTTTGATTTAACTTTTGTGCATGGCAAGAGAAAGGGATTCAGTTTCTTTTTGTTACATATGGATTTCCAGTTTTCCCAGCACCATTTGTTGAAGATGCTATCATTCATCCATTGCATGCTTTTAGCCCCTTCATCAAATATAAGATAGTTGTATTTTTTTGGATTGGTTTCTGTGTCCTTTATTCTTTACCATTGGTCCACCCACCTGTTTTGGTACCAGTACCATGCTATTTTTTTTACTATTGTTCTGTAGTATAGTTTGAAGTCTGGTATCGCTATACGGCCTGATTCTCACTTCCTGCTTAGTGTTGTTTTTGCTATTCTGGGTCTTTTATTTTTCCATATGAATTTCATGATTGCTTTCTCTATTTCTACAAGAACTGCCGTTGGGATTTTGAATTGCATTGCATTACACATATAGAGAACTTTTGGTAATATCGCCATTTTGATGATGTTAGTTCTGTCTATCTATGAACAGGGTACATTTTTACATCTTCTAAGATCTTCCGCTATTTTTCTCTTTAGGGTTCTGTAGTTTTCCTTCTATAAAACTTGCACCTCTTTTATTAGGTTGATTCCCAATTATTTTTTTTTTTTTAGTATATTGTGAATAGAGTGGTTGTCCTCATTTCCGTTTCAGAGGATTTGTCACTGATATTCAGGAATGTCTTTGATTTATGAGTGTTGATTTTATATCCTGCCACTTTGCTGAATTCATTTATTAGCTCTATTAGTTTCTTTGTAGACCCTTTTGGGTCTGCTAGGTATAGAATCATGTCATCTGCAATAGTGATAATATAAGTTCTTCTTTTCCTATTTATATGCCTTTAATTTCTTTTGTCTGTCTAATTGCTCTGGCCAGTGTTTCGAGAACTATGTTGAACAGAAGTGGTGAAAGAGGGCATCCCTGTCTTGTTCCATATTTTAGGGGGAATGCCTTCAATTTTTCTCCATTCAGAATGATGCTAGCCTGAGACTTAGCATAGATTGCTTTTACAATATTGAGGTATGTTCCTGTTATCCCTAGTTTTTCTAGAGTTTTGAACATAAAGGAATGCTGTATTTTGTCGAATGCTTTTTCTGCATCTATCAAGATGATTATATGGTTCTTATTTTTAAGTCTATTGATGTGATGAATAACATTTATTGATTTCCGTATATTGAACCAGCCTTGCATCCCACAGATGAATCCTACTTGATCACGGTGCACAATTTTTTTGATATGCTTTTGTATCTGATTTGCCAGAATTTAATTGAGGATTTTTGCCTCTAGGTTCATTAGAGATATTGGTCTGTAGTTTTCTTTCTTTGAAGTGTCTTTGTCTGGTGTAGGAATCAGAGTGATGTTGACCTCATAGAATGAATTTGGAAGAATTCCCTCTTTTTCAATTTCCTGAAATAACTTGAAAAGTATTGGTATTAGTTCCTCTTTAAATGTTTTGTAAAACTCTGCTATATACCCATCAGGTCCTGGGCTTTTCTTACCTGGTAGTGTTTTGATGGTTTTTTCTATTTCCTCAATTGATATTGGTCTGTTTAGGTTGTCTATATCCTCCTGACTCAATCTGGGCAGATCATATGACTTAAGAAATTTATCGATGCCTTCACCGTCTTCTATTTTATTAGAGTACAAAGATTCAAAATAATTTCGGATTATCTTCTGTATATCTGAAATATCTGTTATGATGTTGTCTTTTTCATCCCATATGCTAGTAATTTGAGTTCTCTCTCTTCTTGTCTTCGTTAGCATGGCTAATGTTCTGTCGATTTTTTTTATTTTTTCAAAGAACCAAATGGGTTGACGTGTCTGCCGCGCTTGCAGGCCGCTGGGCCTGTTCCGCCTGTCGGTTGCAGGTCTGCCTACCTTGCGGGAGCGGGTGGTGGCTCTGCTCTGGCCCTACTGCCATTGGGGTGTCGTGACTACCATGCTGGCAGATTGCTGGGCCTGTTCTGGGTGCGGGCAAAGGCTCTGCTCTGCCCCTACTCCAATTGGGTTGACGTGACTACCACGCCGGTGGGCCGTTGTGCTTTACTGGGAGCAGGAGAAAGCTCTGCTCTGCCACTACTCCAATTGGGGTGTCATGTCTACCATGGTGGCAGGCCGCTGTGCCTGTTCCGCAGGTCAGTCACAGGTCTGCTTTTGTTGCGGGCGTGGGCGGAGGCCTGTTGGCCCCTACTACAATTTGGGTGACATGACTACCGCACCAGCTGGTGACTGGGCCTTATCCGGGCACGGGCAGCGGCACTGCTATTTCCCTACTCCATTTGGGGTGACGTGGCTACCACGCCTGCGGGCCTGATGAATCTTCCTCTATGTTTCTAGAGAGAATTACGGAGGCATATAGGAGATATACTCCTTTCGATCCTCATGCAGAGGATCAAAAGGCATCTGTCACAATGGCCTTTATTGGGCATGCTGCCTTGGATATTTAAAGAAAGTTACAATGCTTAGATGGATTACAAGATATGACTTTGAGAGATTTAGTCAGAGAAGCCGAGAAAGTATACTATAAGAGAGAAACTGAGGAAGAGAAGGGAGCAAAAGGACGAAAAAAGAAACAAAAGACAGACTAAGGAGTTGACTAAGGTCCCGGTCACAACAACAAAAGGGCCAGAAATTAAGAAACAGGGAGACAGGAAGGGATACCTGGTCCCACGCCAGAGGCCACCCCTGACCTCAGATCAATGTGCCTACTGTAAAGAAAGAGGACACTGGGTTCAAGAGTGCCCTAGAAAGAGGCAGCCACGCCAGCCAGCCATTCTGACTCTTCAGCATGACTACGAAAGTCGGGGCTCAGATCCCCTCCCTGAGCTCAGCGTATCTTTTGAAGTGGAGGAGACCCCAGTAAACTTTGAAGGGGATACAGGGGCAATAAACTCAGCGCTTAAGGCCCCATTGGGCCCTCTATCAAATAAAAGGTCTCTAGTTCAAGGGGCTAATGGCAGTAAATATCGGACTTGTACAACTAAGAGGATCATGGACCTGGGGAAAGGAAAAATCCATCACTCCTTTTTAGTAATTCCAGAATGCCTGGCCGACTTTTTCTGTACGTCATGGGGATGTGAGCATACAGGGGCTGCCTGATGGAACACAAACTCCTCATCAAATTCAGTACACAGCATTGGCCATATTACCAATTAGATAACCAAAACCGATGGCCCCCAGAGGGGTCTCTAGATCCTCAAATTCTGCGTGACCATTTTTTTTTTTAAAGAGAGAGGCGAGAGACAGAGAGACAGAGAGAATTTTTAATATTTATTTTTTAGTTTTTGGCGGACACGACATCTTTGTTTGTATGTGGTGCTGAGGATCAAACCCGGGCCGCACGCATGCCAAGCGAGCGTGCTACAATTGAGCCACATCCCCAGCCCTGTGTGACCTTTTTAACTTCTGCAAGTGCTCAAAAGGGTGAAAGGAGATTCCCCTATGGGCAGGCCTTTTCCATCCTTCACTCATATCCTGAACTATGCTTATCCAATAGATCCTCACCTTCAGCCTTGTGCTCCAGAGTCTCTGCTGTCACTCTCACCTCAGCAACCTGATTTCTCCCCTCCAATTATTAGATCAAAAACCCAAACCTCTCCCGGTTCTCAGACCATCGCCCCCTTGCAGAGTTAGCAGGTACTCAGGTTCTCATCCACCGACTCACTCCTCTCTTCTCCTGTCCGTGCCCGCACCGGGTCCCACCAGGTCCTCTTACCAGCTAACACAAAGCTGAAACTAGCAGAGGACAGCCCTCAGACTCCTATCAAAGATGTAATGAAAATGGCCTTTAAAGTTGCTTTGTCATCACTGAAAACAGTTTACTAAAAATTTAAAGTCCCTCACATGCCTTTTGGGATACTCACTCTTGTCTTCCCCTCTGCTCTACCTGTTCTGCAGCTCAAGTTTTTGTTACTAGGAAAATACCAAACCCCTTTCCCATTATTCTTTTTCATCTCTCCTTCCTTATTCTCAGATCCTCGGAGCTGCTGTCAGCCCCACCTTCCCTGTCTTCCCCTTCTGTACCAGGCCTACAGAAAATTCTTAACTGACTTTCTACAGAAGTCTTCACCATGGCTGACTTTAGGACTTTCAGCAAAAGAGTCCCTATAAAAGAGTTCAATGTAGATAAACTTCCTCTTTTAGTGTTGCCTTGTTCTACTTGGCCACTGGCTAAAAAAATAAGCACTTCTATGCTAGACACCCCATTACTTGTTTTCCACAAAATATTTGAACAAGGCCTCTGGCTGTGAGCTGGGGCTTTACAGAGATGGCTATATTTCTAAGATAAAGAAGTTACCATCAGGGCTCCATGGTAACAGCTGTCAGGGGCGAAAAATGAGAAAGGTAGGAAAAAGCTCTTTCCCTCCCAGGTGTCCTTGAAAAGTTAACTTGCCCAGAACCGAGGAAAAAACAGAAACAACAATGGCTTTCTTGAACTTCTGCAGACTGTGAACTTCTGAGCCCCTTCCCTTACATGTTGGGTACAAAATTCTGAAACTACCTGTACTTGAGTTTCAGGAGAATAATTGATTACAACAGAAGCAATGCCCTCTGAATCTGGTTGCAACCAAATAGGACGGTTTCGCTTTCTTCGTTGCTATCTTAGGTGCCTTGCCTTGTCCATCCCTACAACAGCATAATTGTATATAATTAAACATTGTTTATGTTTTCATGAAATGGTCAACAGATGTGATTAATTGTGTAATGGTGCAGATGTTTCCCAGAGTGCTCTATCATGATGCAGTTTCATTTGAAGATCAAATAGGGGGGCATACAACCCGTTTCAACTGGGAACATATATCCCTCACTTTAGCCATCCTATTCGGAATAGGAGTTGCTGCAGGGGTGGGCACAGGAACCACTGCCCTCGTACATGGGACACAACAAATGACCCAATTAGAAGAAGCAATAGACCAAAACTAAGATATTAGATACCTCCATCAGAGCTTTGCATGAATTTTTAACCTCTCTCTCTGAAGTTGTTTTACAGAACAGGTGAGTGACACAAAACACACACACACACAGAAAAAAAATAGCAACATATATGTCAATCAAAATTCATCATAAAATATATATCATCCACAGATCCAAAAATATTCATTTTACTGAACATGGAAGCTCACCCATTGGTTGAATATTCAGTTCCAACACGGTTTAGTAGGAGTGATCTCTTCTCACAATTTGTATCTGCCAACTCATCCACCTCACAAGAATGTATGTGTGGTACCAGGTATGATTCTATATATCCATATAAAAATATATGTGCTGAATGGACTACAGAGAAAGGGAGACAGGAATTCACAATTTGTTAACTTTAAAAACACATGGAAAACTATTTCAACAAAAAATTGACTAGATTTAACTCCTACTCTGTATCATGCAAAAGGCAAGTCCAAAATGTACACCATGACTCCTCTAAACTGCTTGTGTTTCTATTCTGTTTGGGTTATTTTTCTCCATCCTATTAGAAATAGTATTCAGAGTCTGATAGGGTATGTGTTAGTGTCAGGGATTCAGTATTTCGAATAGAAAATAGGAAATTGAATCCAATGTGTATGCAAATATATGCTACACAAAAATCTTCCCACTCTCATCCAGAACAATGCTTTAACATTACTTTCGCCTCAAGTAAGACACAATTATAGGAGAAGAGTTAGAAAATCTGTGAATACCTATCTGGAATGGAAAATGCTCCAGATTTCACATCTTTGGTGGAGGTAGAGGACTTTCTAAAAGTAAGGGACAGGGTAAACACTCCACAAACATGGAGCTCTTCTGGCCTAAGGACTTTTTGAGAATCTCACTCTGAGGTTGGGCACTTGAAATTTAGGTTGTTTTCAGGAGCTTTATCTTCTTTTGTAGTGAGAACATCAAAGGTGGGTCTCCATCACTTTGACCTGAAGGACATGGGTTCTTATTTTCCAATTAACATGAAGCAGGAGGCCTGAATCCTCTCTTTGTTGGTAAACAGTGACCACTGGTGACTAAATGTCTCCCCATGTGAACTGTGAAGCCATTTTGTCCTCCTCCACTTTTTGTGGTGTTTTTCCTGCTGCACTGAGAGTTTAGTATTTGCTTCATGAAATACAAGGAGCCCAACTGAGACACAGTGCTGGAGGGAGTTATGTCACGTGTGGTGGTTCAGGGTGTGCAGGAGAACGCACCAACCAGGCTTCTATCCCTCATAGCTTACCCCATTGCCCCCTTGTCCATATGACACTTATTCTGAACATTGCCCTGAAACCTCTCCATATAAAAAGATGACTTTACAAATAAGGATCTGCTGGCTGCACCATGTCAGTCACAAGCCATTTGGAATCCAATGGTAGATCCTCATGGCCCTACTAATGATGTTTTTTCACACACCTGCCCACCAGTGCTCTAGGCCCACTACTCAGCAGACTCAAACGTACTGGCATCTCTTTTCTACAACATTTTCATGAAATCCAGTCAATCAAGGCACTGTCTGGTATACTCATGATCAGCAACAGGACATTCAAAGGTTCTCCAGTGCCACCTGGTCATGGAAATTTTAATAACTACATGGTATTCATCTAGCCATTGTTAAGGATGAAGTTGGAGGCACTGTGGGTTTCAATTCATTCAGAAACCATTAAATAATGAGGAAGCTCATTTTCAATGAAAGCTCTGGAGAACTCTCACAGGCAAGGCTTCCCAAAGAGTGGCGAAAAGGTCACATGAAGCCAGGTAAATTGAGGTCTACAATGTGAGGTCCATGTGTGTTTTGACACTCAACTATGGCTGCCAAGTCTTTCAGAATAAAATCATGTGTTATCCTGGCTGTGATTCTCAGTGCTCTGTGGAAAGCCACCCTGGGCCTAGATCTCAGTTTCCAAGGGCGACTCTCATGCATGGCCTCCTAATATCCCAACACAATTCATGGCAATACTTCTCTGAGTTCAGTTCCAGAACGCAGTCTCTAAGGGGAATCCAACCAGAGTTCAAGCCCAGGTGGACTAAGATATTTCTTACAACCACCACACAAATGACCACAATTAAAACCAAAACACTCAAACAAGGTCCTCATCTTCTTCCATATAGTCACTCATCGTAACCTCTGGCTGAAGGTTTCCATGAATGGCTCACCCAAAGACAGTGTCCAAATAAACTCCCTTGCCCCTCATTTGCCTAAAGTCATGTTGGCCTGGACACCCTTCCTGTGAACCAGGAGTGATCAAATAAGCCTCCCGTTAATACTGCTCTGTTTCTCCAATTTGTGGCCTACTGACTTTCAATTATAGATTCTTTATGTGATTTGGAGTCATGCAAAAACCTAAGCACCTCTGCAGTGATTTGAAGAACTCATTTGACCCAAGGAATACCAATTCTCACTTGATGGAAGTCAGGAACCTAACAGAGGAAGACGAGAGACTTCATCCACAATTACTGATCTTTTGGCAATTATGGTTTTGGATGCACACATGGGATCATTCTTTAGATCCATCAGCTGCTGAGAATCAAAGTCACAGCCACATACAAGGCCAAGAGGCTAATTCAGACACATCCCTTTCCAAAGCAATTAAGAAAGAGCCACAAGTGATGCCCATTCATTTCCATTTGAAAACTGTTTTCTTCAGGCTTCACAAATGGGTGGCCTGAGGCAAAGACCTTCCTGATATTCAGGGCAACAGAACAATAGGTAAGCAAAAGGCCAAAAGCAGGGTATATCCACTGAGACTTTCCTGGTCACATTGATATCTGAGTTTTCTGAGATGCTGGCCATTCCCTTCAGCTATCCTGTACATGGCCATGTCACAGACCTTGGAGTTGTTACATATCTTGGACACAAAACCATGAGCCTATTCTGGAGAGTGGCCAGAATTCAGAAGAAAACAGAGACTTAGGAAGGTAGTAGGTATTGCCCATCCATAAGGCAAGCTGCACTCCATTCATAAATTAGGCAGGATGCATAATGGGAAGCTTTCTACTAGACAGGACACATTCATTGTTGCATTCTCTTTTCTCATGTCTACAACCGCGGACACAGTGGGATACACAGACATAGAAACACTCATCTTGTCAAACGACTTACTAGAAACAGTTCACTTCAAATCAAACAAACCGCCTTTCGTACCTATTCTCTGAACATGAGACAAAACAACAAACCCACACTCACAAATGCATCTCCTTCCCTCAAGTAGGTCTGTGACTCTCCGGAGTTAACTCTGACTGGTGGGCCATATTATGTTCCCTCAAAATGGCGTGTCCTCTATCAGATCTGGTTTCCTTGACCAACTCTGTGAAGTTGTCAGGAAAAAGTGGCCAGCCACTACCTGCTTTCGCAGGAAAAGTATCTCTTCAGAGCTCTCCTGGTATTTGGCTATACTCACATCAGGAGGTACCAAGAAAGACTGACTCTGTCCTTGGAAAATCCAATCAAGTGAGCCCACAGGGACATGGACTGGGATTGCCTCTCGGTGACTTGGTTCTTGGATAGCAAGTTCAGAGAGTTCCATCACCAAGGAAATGAGGTATGTCACTTTCTTTGGAACTGAATGAGGCCACTGCCTTGGCAACCACTTTGTCCTAACACTTGCTTCCAAGGGTCCCATGAGATGGAGGCTGCTCCTACTTCCTGGAACACTTTCACAAGTTAGAATGGTATATCAACCATAGACACCTGGGAACAGCTCTCCACACAGGTCTGGTTTAGTCCATCTTCTCTAAAATAAGTAGAGAGATGCTGATTCGGACACATCCCTTTATCCTGACCAGGTTGTTTGACTTGGAATAGGACTTTTGCTCTCTCAGGTCTTTCATACCTCACTACAACTTCTCCAGGTATCATTTCTGCATGGACCTTTGAGGTTTTCAGCAGGTGGAAGGTCCCCTAATTCCCTGTATTTTAAGAACAACTCTGTTGCTGCTCTTCTGTAAAATGAGATTTAGGGAACAGTGTATGTTTAGGGTTAATAACAGGTTCAATTTGGGTTAGGAATCATTCTGGGCGATGAATAATGGTATTGAGAACGTGCGATAATTACAAGAATATAGAGGTGAAATATCAGTATGGAAACAGAAATCTAGGTATGATTTGAAGCACAGGACTTTGTACCTTGGTAGATTTAATGTAGAAGAGAACATCCAGTCAAAATGGATAGTCGGTAGGATTAGGAAGATAGTCGGTAGGTTTAGGAAGAAGAGTGAATATAGGATTTGGACCAAAAGTTCTTTAGCAATAGGGTTTCTGTTAGAGAATGAATGAAAATTTCAGCACATGTGAAGAGTCAGTCACAACGATGAACTGGGGAAAATAAGTAGGAAAGCAGGTATCAATAGAGACATTATGAAATCAGGCAAAGTATAAAGTGAGTTATAGGATTAGACATTTTCAACAGGGTTTAGTTTGAATATATAATCATTGGATGAAACAAATATGTTGTCACCAATAGGATTGACATTTGAGAGCATTAGGCAACCTTCACATGGATGTTTTTAGTTATCCATGTTCACTTTCCTTTTAGACTTCGGTACAATCATAAGTGTGACCTTTACATTTTTTGTTCAGAATTTTACTGTGATAAAATATATATGTGGATCAGGTGACATGAGTATTTCTTCCACCATTTCTGCGAGCAATATTTTGAAGACATATACATTAGTGTTAGGGGTACACAGAGGTGAACCCTGTGTCTATGAATATAGAGATAATGCATGAATAGACCATCCTGTGAATAAATAATTTAACTGGTTCCACTTTAAATAATGAATTGAATTGATATCTAAAAATAAATAAGAAATCTTATATTGATATATAATCATTCATTCCAACCAGTTATACATCTAATGGTAATTTTAGGATTATGGTTTATCATGAAGGGTGTTTGAGTTTTGCTTCATAAGAGATAATGAAAAATGAAAATATTGTGATTGGAAAAAGTCTTATGAAAAGACCAGTCAAGAAACATGGAGGAATACATGTGTTCTGAAGCAGGAAGTGACTGATCATTAAACAAATGCCTATAAGTTTTCTAACTTGTGGATGAAATATATATCCTATGATGTGCATAAACTGAAGAAATAGTAATGTACCAGTGTTGAATAGAAATGAACGTCAAAATACACATCATGTCCCCTAGGAATCTACTTGCATTGATGTTACACTGGGTAAGTATCTGTAGAAATATTAGAGTTTGTATGCACCATTCTATGAAGTTACTTTTCAGTACTAGGAAAGAAATATGTATTTCAGGTGGATGATTATTTCTGAGTATAATCTTGTGGAAAGTTTGTTATAAATCCACATATATGAATATGAATGAATTTAGGGAGCGTATAATAAGACACATATATTTCATATTTTGAAAAATCTGGAGAATATATATATATATATATATATATATATACATACATATATATATATATATATATATATATATATATATATATATATATATGCACGCACACGCACAGACATTAAAAAGTAGCAATATAGGAGATCCAACATGGTGGCGAACATGGAGAAATCAAGTCTCTGACCTCTTAAGCTGTCTAAATGCTGTTTGTTCAGAATCACTAGGCAATGCTGACCTGACATGGATCTGGTGCGAACAGTCTGGGCCCCTCAGAAAACACACAGAGCCCGGATCAGCTGCATAGATGCTCAGATTTGCCTGCTTCTTGTGTCTCAGAACTAACATTCCCTCTGAAATAACTGGTCGGCCCTTCTGAATTTACAAAGGTAAAAGGCCACTGAATTGAAATGGGGCTTCGGAGACACAGTCAGGACCCATCCGTTGCATTGGTCACCTGGCAAAAGGAATGAACGGTCACCATTTGCATGGGATACCACCATGGAAGAGAACTGACGTCATGGGCAGAGGAGATAACTTCATTGAAACCAGTACGACAGGTGTGTAATTCCCTATGCATCTCTCTCCACACAGCGGGGAAACATTAAGGGCCCCTTCCAGCTCTCCTTTAAGGGGCCCTCCCAGGTCTCCCTTGAGAAAGATGGCCAGACCGAGGGAATCATGTGTGCTGTGGGACTCGTGGCATGGAATTCCCGGCTACCGCTCCCACCAGTGCTGACAACTGAGGTCTCTTACACCAGCTAATGTGGGCATGGATACCAGAGAGCAAGCAAATTTGCTGGGGGTTCCCAGCCCCAAGCTCTACAAACTTAGGGTCTGAGGGAGGCAAACAGGGAGAGAGTAGCAGGCGTTGATGAAAACAGGACTACCAGGACCAGAGACCTGACGTGTAGCAAGTATTGTGGTGAGTGTCACAGTTGAGCAGAGCCTGGATTGAGGAAACACTAGAGAAGGTCCTAGGCAGTCAGGATTGGAGACCCGCCCAGTCTGGGAGGAAGAGCTGCTGCACAGTGATTGGTTCCCACCTATTGAGAGGAGAAGCTTGGCCCAGTGAGCACAGCTCCACCTACTGGAAGAGAAGTTAATTGAACTTAATGACTGCATGTATTATTATTATTATTATTTTATTTTTACTTTTTTTCTTTCATTTTCATTTTTTGTTGTTGTTCTTTAACTTATTTTAATGTTTTTATTTTTTAAATTTTACTATTATTATTATTATTTTAAATTTTAATTTTCATTTTTAATTATCATTATTATTTTAAAAAAAATTATTTCTTTCTTTATTTTCTATTTTTTTCTTTTGTCTTTTCATTTCTTTTCAATTTTCTTATTCCCTCATCCTTGAATTCTACCTGCCTATTCTCATTCTCTTTAGTGACTTCTTCCCATCCCTTCTAATATCTTTCCTCCCAAGCTTCAAATAAATTTATAAGAATAAGCAGTAACTCAGCACTCAAACAAACAAGAAGTAACATGAGCAGCATAAAAAAGCAAGAAAGAAAAGGAGTACAAACAATGAAGGATAACCTAAATATTCAGGAGGACCTAGAATCATCAGAAAAATGGTCATATAAAAAACTCAAGGAATACCTTAGACAGATGGAATGAAACCTTAAAGAGGATACGAGAGAGCAAATAAATACAGTGAAAGAACACATTGAAAATGAATTACATAAACAGATAAAAGAAGAAGTTAATCTTCTTTATCAGGAGATAGAGATTATAAAAATTCAAAGAATAATTCTAGAAATGAAGAAAACGATAAACCAAATTAAAAACTCAATTGAGAGTATCACTAACAGAGTGGAGGAAGTAGAAGACAGAATGTCACATAATGAAGACAAAATATATCATCTTGAAAAGAGTCTAGCCAACACAGAAAGGCTGGTAAAAAATCACGAGAAAAACATCCAAGAGATATGGGATAACATAAAAAAACCAAACTTATGAGTCATCTGGATAGAGGAAGGTACAGAGATTCAAACGATGGGAATGAGTAACCTGTTGAATGAAATAATTACAGAAAATTTTCCAGAAATAAAAAAGGAAACGGATATACAAATTGAAGATGCTTACAGGACACAGAGCACACAAAATCACAGTAGACCAACGCCAAGACACATTGTTATGAAGATATCCAATATACAGAACAAAGGGAAAACATTAAAAGCTTCAAGAGAAAGGAGGCAGATTACATTCAGGGGTAAACCAATATGGTTAACAACCTATTTTTCATCACAGACACTGAAAGTGAGAGGATCCTGGAACAACGTATTTCAAACATTGAAAGACAATGGATGCCAAACAAGAATTCTGTATCCAGCAAAATTCAGCTTCAGGTACGACAACGAAATAAAAATCTTTCATGATAAAGAAAAGCTAAAAGAATTTGCAGCAAGAAAACCACCATTGCAAAGTGTCTTGAGCAAAACACTACAAGAGGAAGAAATGAAAAACAACAACCAAAACCATCAGTGGGATGTGCCTCAGTAATGACAGAGGGCGGGGGAAAAGCTAATCATGGAGAAACAAAGTAAATTTAAAAAAACGATAAATATTCAAATATGGATGGCAGTAGAAACCATATATCAATAGTAGCTCTAAACACTAATGGCTTAAACTCTCCAATAAAGCAACATAGGCTTGTAACTTGGATTCAAAAAACAAATCCAACAATATGTTGCCTCCAGGAGACATATCTGAATGGAAAAGACATACACAGGCTGAAGGTGAAAGGTTGGGAAAAAATATACCATGCACACGGTCCTCATAAGCAAGCAGGGGTGGCCATCCTCAAATCGAATTAAATCGACTTCATGACTAATTTAATCAAAAGGGATAATGAAGGAAATTATATACTGTTAAAAGGAACAATTCACCAACAAGACATAAAAATTATCAATATTTACGCACCATTAAATGGTGCTGCAACGTTCATAAAACAAATTCTCCTCAAGTTCAAGAATCAAATAGACCACAACACAATAATTATGGGTGACTTCAACACACCTCTCTCACCATTGGACAGATCCTCCAAATAAAAGTTGAAAAAAGAAACTATAGAACTCAATATCACAATCAATAACCTAGACTTAACTGACATATATAAAATATATCAACCATCATCAAGTGGATATACTTTTTTTTTTAAGCAGCACATGGATCCTTCTCAAAAATAGACCATATATTATGCCATAGAGCAACCCTCAATAAATATAAAGTGGTGGACATAATACCATGAATTTCATCTGATTATAATGGAATGAAACTGGAAACCAATGAAAAAGAAGGAAGGAAAAATCCTACATCACATTGAAAATGAACAACATTTTACTGAATGATTAATGTGTTACAGAAGACATAAATGAGAAAATCAAAAAATTCTTCGAGATAAATGAAAATACAGACACAACATATCGGAATCTATGGGACACAATGAAAGGAGTTTTAAGAGGGAAATTCACCACCTTGACGTCATTCCTCAAAAATAGGAAAGAACAACAAATAAATGAGCTCACACTTCATCTCAAAGCCCTAGAAAAGGAAGAGCAAAACAACAGCAAATGTAGCAGAAGGCAAGAAATAACTAAAATCAGAGCGGAAAACAACAAAATTGAAACAAAAGAAACTATTGAAAAAATTACAAAACTAAAGCTTGGTTCTGCGAAAAATAAATAAGAAAAATAGACCCTTAGCATCCCTTTATGTTCAAAACATTAGAAAAATTAGAGATAACAGGAACTTACCTCGACATTGTAAAAGCTATCTATGTTAAGCCTCAGGCTAGCATTATTCTGAATGGAGAAAAATTGAAGCATTCCCTCTAAAATCTGGAACAAGACAGAGATGTCCTCTATCACCACTTCTATTCAATATAGTTCTCGAAACACTGGCCAGAGCAATTAGACAGATGAAAGAAATTAAAGGCATGAAAATAGGAAAAGAATAACTTAAATTATCACTACTTGCAGCTGACATAATTCTATATATAGAAGACCCAAAAGGGTCTACAAAAAAAAAAAAAAAAAAACTACTAGAACTAAGAAATGATTTCAGCAATCTGGCAGGATATAAAATCAACATTCATAAGTCAAAGGCATTTCTGTATATCAGTGACAAAACTTCTGAAACGGAAATGAGAAAAAAAACACTCCATTCACAATATCCTCAAAAAATAAAAATAAAATCCTTGGGAATCAACCTAACAAAAGAGGTGAAAGATTTATACAATGCAAACTACAGAACCCTAAAAAGAGAAGTAGAATAAGATCTTAGAAGATGGAAAAATATACACTGTTCATGGATAAGGAGAACTAACATCATCAAAATGGTGATATTCCCAAAAGTTCTCTATAGGTTTAATGCAATGCCAATCAAAATCCTAACGGCATTTCTTGTAGAAATAGAGAAAGCAATCATGAAATTCATTTGGAAAAATAAAATATCCAGAATATCAAAAGCAATTCTAACCAGGAAGTGTGAATCAGGCGGTATAGCAATACCAGATTTCAAACTAAATTTCAGAGCAATAGTAACAATGACAGCATGGTACTGGTACCAAAACAGGCGGGTGGACCAAAGGTACAGAATGGAGGACACAGAGATTAATCCACAATGCTACAACAATCTTCTATTTGATAAAGGAGCTAAAAGCATCAATGGAGGAAGGATAGCATCTTCAACAAATGGTTCTGGGAAAACTGGAAATCCATATGTAACAAAATGAAACTGAATCCCTTTCTCTTGCATGCACAAAAGTTCACTCAAAATGGATCAAGGACCTTGATATCAAATCAGAGACATGGCGTCTGATAGAAGAAAAAGTTGGCTACGATCTACATACTGTGGGGTCGGGCTTCAAATTCCTCAATAGGACATCCATAGCACAAGAGTTAATAACTAGAATCAACACATGGGACTTACTCAAAGTAAAATTTGTTTCTCAGCAAAAGAAACAATAAGAGAGGTAAATAGGGAGCCTAAATTCTGGGAACAAATCTTTACTCCTCACACTTCAGATAGAGCCCTAATATCCAGAGTATACAAAGAACTCAAAAAATTAAACAATAAGATAACAAATAACCCAATCAACAAATGGGCCGAGGACCTCAACAGACATCTCAGAGGAGGACATATAATCAACAAGTACATGAAAAAATGCTCATCATCTCCAGTAGTCAGAGAAAGGTGAATCAAAACCACCCTAAGATACCATCTCACTCCAGTAAGATTGGCAGCCATTATGAAGTCAAACAACAAGTGTTAGTGAGAATGTGGGGAAACAGGTACACTTGTACATTGCTGGTGGGACTGCAAATTGGTGCATCCAATTTGGAAAGCAGTATGGAGATTTCTTGGAAAGCTGGGAATGAAACCACCATTTGACCCAGCTATTCCCCTTCTCGGTCAATTCCCTAAAGACCTAAAAAGAGCATGCTGCAGGGACACTGCTACATCAATGTACATAGCAGCACAATTCACAATAGCAAGACTGTGAAACCAACCTATATGTCCTTCAATAGATGAATGGATAAAAAAAATGTGGCATTTATACAGAATGGAGTATTGCTCTGCATTAAAAAATGACAAAAAATCATAGATTTGCAGGGAAATGGATGGCGCTAGAGCAGATTATGCTAAATGAAGCTACCCAATCCCTTAAAAACAAATGCCAAATGTCTTCTTTGATATATGGAGATTCACTAAGAACAGAATAGGTATGAAGAGGATGAGAAGAAGATTAACATTAAAACAGGGATGAGAGGTGGGAGGGAAAGGGAGAGAGAAGGGATATTGCATGGAAATGGAAGGAGACCCTCAGGGTTATACAAAATTACATACAAGAGGAAGAGAGAAGAAAGGGAAAAATAATACATGGGGAGAAATTTATTAAGGTAGAGGGGGTAGAGAGAGAAGATGGTGGGAGAGGGGAGGGGAGGGGGGATAGTAGAGGATAGGTAAGGCAGCAGAATACAACAGACACTAGTATGGCAATATGTGAATCAATGCATGTGTAACTGATGTGATTCTGCAATCTGTATACGGGATACAAATGGGAGTTCATAACCCACTTGAATCAAAGTGACAAATATGATGTATCAAGAACTATGTAATGTTTTGAACAAGCATAAATAAAAATTAAAAAAAAAAGAAAACTAACTTCGGTGAATGATGCACGCGAATCCTAATATTTGTACAGAAACTGACCCAGTTTAACATCAATGCAAGTAGATTCCTATGGTACATGATGTGTATTTTGACGTTCATTTTTATTCAACACTGGTACATACTATTTCATCAGTTTATGCACATCACAGGATATATATTTCATCCACAATTTAGCAAATTTATAGGCATTTGTTTCACTTTCAATCACTTCCTGCTTCAGAACACATGGATTCCTCCATATTTCTTGATTGTTAATTTCATGAGACTTCTTTCCAAACACATTATTTTCGATCCATAATCACTTTTGAAGCAAAACTCACACACACTTCATGATAAAAAATAACCCTAAGATTACAATTAGATATATAACTGGTTGGAATTAATGATTCTATGTCAATATATGATTTCTTATATATTTTCAGATAACAATTCAATCCATTATTTAAAGTGTAACCAGTTATATTATTTATTTACAGTATGTTCTATTCATGCATTATCTCTATATTCATAGACACAGGGTACACCACTTTGTACCCCCAATACTAATTTATATGTCTTCAAATATTGCTCACAGAAATGGTGTAAAAAATACTCATGTCACATGATCTACATATATATTTTATCACAATAATTTTCTGGGCACAAAATGCAAAGGTCACACTTATGATTGTACCAAATCCTAAATGGAAGTTGAATATGGATTACTAAAAACTTCCATTTCCAGTTTGCCTAATGCTTTCAAATGTCATTTCTATTGGTGACTACATATTTGTTTCTTCCTAAAATTATGTATTCAATCTCGATCCTGTTGAAAATGTCTAAACCTATCACTCACTTTACAATTGCCTGATTTTGTAATGTCTCTATTGATATCTTCTTTCCTATATTTTCCGCAGTTCATCATTGTGACTGACTCTTCGCATGTGCTGACATTTACATTCACTGTATAAATGAAACCGTATTGCTAAAGAACATTTGATCCAAATTTTATACTCACTCTTCTTCCTAAACCTACCGACTCTCTTCCTTATCCTACCCACTATCCCATTTTGAGTGGATGTTCTCTTCTACAATCAATCTTCCAAGGTACAAGGTCCTATGCCATTGATTATCAATTTATCTGAGACAACCGTGCAGAACATAATTAAAAGCTAAGTATCCCAATCAAGGGCCTCATTCCCTTCTGGGCTACAAATCTTACCTAGATTTCTGTTTTCATACTTATATTTCACCTCTATAGTTTTATAAATATCACAGGTTCCCAATACCATTATTCATCCATCAGAATGATTCCGAACCCAAATTGAACATGTTATTAACCCTAACCATACACTGTTCCCTCAATCTAACTTTACAAAAGAGAAGGGACAGGGTTCGTCTTGCAATACAGCAATGTAGGGGATCTGCCACCTACTGAGAACCTCAAAGGTCCATGCATATTTGATCCCTGGAGAAGATGTAGGCAGCTATGAAAGACCTGAAAGACCAAAAGTCGTCTTCTATGGCAAACAACCTGTTAAGGATGAAGGGTTGTGTCTGAGTAAGCCTCTCTCTTCTTAATGTAGAGAAGATGGACCAAACCAGGCCTATGAGGAGAGCTGTTCCCGCAAACTGGTGTGGCCAATTTGGAAAGCAGTATGGAGATTCCTGGGAAAGCTTGGAATGGAACCACAATTTGACCCAGCTATTGCCCTTCTCGGACTATTTCCTGAAGACCTTAAAATAGTGTATACCTCTGGGATACTGCCACATCAATGTTCTTAGCAGTACAATTCACAATTGCTGCACTGTGGGCCCAACCTAGATGCCCTTCAATAGATGAATGGATAACAAAAATGTGGCATTTATACACCATGGAGTATTACGCAGCACTAAAATATGACAAAATCATGGAATTTTAAGGGAAATGGATGGTAATAGAGCAGATTATGCTTAGTGAAACTAGCCAATCCCTAAAAAACAAATACCAAATGTCTTCTTGGATATAATGAGAGCAACTAAGAACAGAGCTGGGAGGAAGAGCAGGAAGAAAAGATTTACATTAACAGAGACATGAGGTGGGAGGGAAAGAAAGAGAAAAGGGAAATTGCATGTTAATGGAGGGAGACCCTCATTGTTATACAAAATTACATATAACAGGTTGTGAAGGGAATGGGAAAATAAACAAGGAGAAAAAATAATTACAGTAGATGGGGTAGAGAGAGAAGATGGGAGGGGAAAAGAGGGGAATCATAGAGTATAGGAAAGGTAGCAGAATGCAACAGTAACTAATAGGGCATTATGTAAAAATGTGGATATGTAACCAATGTGATTCTGCAATCTTTATTTGGGGTAAAAATGGGAGTTCATAACCCACTTGAATCTAATGTATGAAATATGATATGTCAAGAGCTTTGTAACGTTTTGAACAACCAAAAAAAGAAAAAAAAGTAGCCATGTATATGCCAATCGAAATTCATCATGATATATATATATATATATATATATATATATATATATATATATATATATATATATATATATATAATCCACAGATGCAAAAATATTCATTTTACTGAACATGGATTTATGTATAATGTTATTGAACTAGGAAGCTCACCCATAGGTTGAATTTTCAGTTCAAACAGCGTTTAGGAGTAGTGATCTCTTCTCACAATTTGTATCTGCCAATTCAGCCACCTCACAAGTATGTACGTGTGATACCAGGTAGGATTCTCTATGTGCATATAAAAATACGTGTGCTACAGAGAAAGGGAGACAGGATTCCCATATTTGTTAACTTTAAAAACACATGTAGAATTATTTCAACAAAAAATTGACTAGATTTATAGCTCCTATACTATATAATGCAAAAGGCAATTCCAACTACACACCATGCCTCCTCTGAACGGCTTGTATTTCTATTCTGCTTGGGTTATGTTTCACCCTCATATTAGGATTATTAGAGTTTAGTAGGGTATGGGTTAGTGTCAAGAATTCAGTATTTCAAAAGGAAAATTGGAAAATGAATCCAATGTGTATGCCAAAATGTGATATACAATAATCTTCCCACTCTCATCCAGAACAATGCTTTGACATTACCTTTGCCCCAAGTAAGACACAATTAGAGGATAAGAGTTAGAAATTCTGTGAATACTTATCTGGAATGGAAAATGATCAGGAGTTCACAACCTTGGAGGTGGGAGAGGAGTTTCCAAAAGGAAGGGACAGGGGTGATCACTCAACCTGATCTTTCATTAATATTGGGAGCCATCTTGCCTTAAAGCCATGGAAAGATAATTTTTGCTTTACTATAAATTACTGCAAATTCTGAACCTGCTTGGAATGCCTGCCCATGCCTTGAACTCACCCATGCCTGTCTTACTGACCAGATCACAGCCCTCTCTGAAACCTTACTGACACCTCATAAATATTGGCCTTCCCTGGCCAGACAACGACCCTCTCTGAGGCTCTAATGGTCCTCATAATTTCTGATGCTGGGGCCAGCAAATAAAAAATGTTAACTACAGTTAGTGTGATGCTTGTCAAAGTTCTGTTTTCTGATACTCCCTTTTTGTGTAACTTTTTGGGCTATAAAGCTGGGGTGTAGGAAAGGTGGGGATGCTGTCTTTTTCCCGCCGTTTTGAGAAGGAGAGTCAGCCTAGCCGGTTGAACTAATAAGCTCGCCTTAATTTGATTTTAATTGGAGTCAGTGGTCTTTTCTTGCATCCTGGTCTAACATTTTGGAGTTCCCCAGCGAGATGATGTGACCAGATCACAAGACCAGACTGCTGGAAATTCTGACGCTGGCCTTTCCTCCAGGGCTCAGGGCTGGAGAGAAAAGTTCCAAAGCCTTGGAGTGAGCCTTCGGTCCAGGGAGCACTGCAGTGAACCATCACACTAAAACTATTAGCAAGCACCTGGTGGAGGAGGCCTCCATTGGTAGGTGGTGCCTTTATAACATCTGATATCTGGTTAAGGGAGATGTCTTCTGATTACAGAGAGGTGGCCTGGGGAGGCTCACATGTACTCCTGTCCAGGACAGTAACAAGAATTGTTCTGTCCTCTGTTCTGTTCTGTATGGAATTTCTCTGAAAGGGTAGAAAGGTGCAGCCGGGCACGCAGGAGCTCCTACCCCGGAGCTTCAGCAAGACATTTCATTGCTCCTCAGTTTTTCTGTATCTTCACCAGGTTTCTGTTTCTTTGTGTTTTGTTTTGTGTTCTATATGTTTTTTGTTTGTTTGTTTTTGTGCATTTTGTTGTTTGATTTCTGTGGTAAAAACTTAAGGATATTGGACGTAAAAATGGGTAATAAAGCAAATAAGCCTTACACCCTTTGGACTGTGTTCTAAAAAACTGTGATGAAGTTTACCCCCCTTTGTTAAGCAGGATGAGAAAAGCCCCTAGCTGGCAGCCTGGAACTCACCCACTGCAGAGAGCAATGCCTGCTGGCCACCAAGGAACAGAGTATCTCCCAGGTTAACAATGGAAACTCCTTTAAAACCACTTGTTGCTCCAGTTCAAGAGAGTCACAACCTTTGGGCAGAGTCCCCTGTGTTTCTGCTTTGTTAGCAAAGCAGCAAACCTCCCTTTTTATTTTTCTCAAACCCTGTCCTCATTATTAAATAGGTATTAATTCGCTTCAAGGTCAGAAACTGAAATTTAAGTTACAAATTTTGATAACCCCCCGACCCTGGAACTTTTTGAGAGCTGACTACTGAAATGTTAGGAGATGGAGCGAGATTGGGGTGGAACCAAACCAGAGGAGCTAGTCCCATAAGTAAAAGGAGGGACTGAGGGACTCCCAGCATCTACCAAAGCCCTGCTGCTTCAAGGAATTCCTTCCTTCGTTCCCTGCACTGTAAGGATTATGCCACCTCTGTCTTCTTAAAAAAAAGAAAAAGAAAAAGGGGACACTAAATGCAGTAAAGTCACCATGGAAACCCTTGATATTACATTTCAGCTTGCCCTCTGTGAAAATATCTGATCCCCTTGTGAGGACATCTATCCTGCCACTGGTGTAGGAAATTTTTCTCTTATCTGCTCTGTTTTTAAGGCTTCTGTCTGTCAGCCATAGTCTGGAGCTCCTTTCTGTCTGTCTTGTGTCTTTGTTTCTGGCCCTTTAAGACATGTGCAATAATGTGCTGATATTATAAATTGTTTCTTGGGAATGATATTAGTTCAATGTGTGTCTAAATGATGATGTTTTATTGTAACAATCTGGTATCTGGATGGGTTTTTGTAGCATTGCTCAATCTTGCAGTTAAAAGTCGGGTTTAGGTAATTGTTTAGTTTATGATTTCAGATAATTCATGCCAGATAACTTAAATACTTAGGATGGAAAACTAAAGCACTCTACTTCCAAGTTGGCAAGTAACTTCCCAAACATTCAGTTTTATTTGTCACTAATTTTGAATTGGGTAGACTGAGAAAATATCACAGTGTGTACCAGTGCATTAATTTGGACAAGGATAGTAAATCATAGTATGGTATCTGTTGACAAAACAAGATGTAAAGATATAAAATTTTGTGAATTTCATCTTAAAATTGTATCATAATTTTCAACATCCGAACCTCATAATTATGGTTAAAATGCCTTAGGCCTGAGGTGTCTGCTCAGAATAGCAGTTTTTCCCTGCTCCTTTCAGACCTCAGCCAGGACTTTTGTTGAAATGCAAATGAAAGAAGCCTGGAAGCTCAGTAGGAGACTGATCTGAGGCCTAAGGCAGGAAAAAAGGTAAATTGTATGGTATTTATTAATTACTGGGCAGTCATTTTTTCTAGGACTCTTATTTTTTTCCTTAGATTCTGTATTCTTTTTTTGAGCTCATGAATTTGATCCTACAGACCTAGGTTAATGTTATTCTGATCAGCTCTATCTTTGACCAACAGTGGAGTTTTTGAAACATTGCAATGGAGATTTCAACTGCAAAAAGCTACAAGGCCTTTACTATTATTATGTGTGCACACTTTTGTTATGTGTTGTATGTCTATATATACATATATCCCTATATCATATATATGTTATACAAATTAACACATATAAGGAGCACTCATAAAAAAAGCACTCATAAAAACAAATTTTAAAACGTGGATCCAAAGATCTTTAATTCAATTGATTTAATTGGTACAATTTAAATTGGATAAACAGATAAAAATAAATGTCTTTAAATTTAACCTTACAAGTTTTTCTAGGTGTTCAAAAATCTAATAAAATATTAATGCCGACAAAAGGTCTAATATTCCTTGGTTCTAGGACTTTTTCTTCAACAAAAAATGGTACACTGTTCAATACATTTGTCTAATATTTTGATAAATAAGTAAATTTGATATGGGATTACTCATTCATGAGTACTTTTGTTAGATATCTGATTGATTTACTAAGGTCTGTATAAGTTTGTACTAAAGTCTGTATAAGATTGTAAAAATCAGTCATGTGTTAAAAAGACAAAAATTTCTTAAAACATAAGTTTACCCATAACATTGTGGTTATTAAGTTTTATTTTTCTAGAGCAAGCAACCATAAAAGTTAAACAACTGATTAAATAAGAACTGTTATTTTAGAGCACTGTACTGCCATTTCTTTAAAAGCTAAACTTGGTTAATGTAGAAAAATCAATGCAATTGTGATGCTATTAATGTGCTCATATCTTCCAGGTATACAAGTCTGTAAGGTAGAAACTTTAAAAGAGCATTATATCAAGCTGGTGTTCTGAAGTTGTATGGTAAAAATATATATATATATTGGGATTTATTTACCTGTTGTCAATAAGATATGTAAACTTTTATGTTACTTTTTATATTGGGGAACAATTTAAATGTATTTTAAGTTAATGAGAGCCTAATCTATGTAAAGGTTAAAAACTTTCAGCCTTTTTTTAATTCATGTTTTAAATGCTATATCATATGGTGTTAGCTAATGTTCATGTGACCTCAAACAATTTATGTAAACTTTGTAAAATGATATTTAAAAAACAAAGATTAGCTTTAGAATTAAAACACTTAAGATTAATAAAGGGCCCTTCCTTACCTGAGATAAGGCTCTGTGTCCCATCTTATTATGTGAGAATGACTACGAAAGCAGTAGGTCAGATGTTATTTCATTTAAAGATATTTTCAAAAGTTTTTTTTTTCCTGTCAACATTACTAGCATCTCAAACAGAGGATATAATGTATAACTCAGCCAAAAATTTTAGGGTAGCTATTACACGAACTAAGTTTGTTTACTGTTGTTAATTTTATTTTGTAATTTCCTTATGGGTGATATAAAGATTCCCTGTTAGTGTTTTACAGAAGTGTTGCTTTAAGAACACAACATTGGTTAATTTAAGATAATTAGCCATCACCTACAAGACAGACAGAATAATACAGATCCCAAATAATAAAAAGATAAATAATTTTAAATTATAGACATTAAAGCCCAGTACTCTTAATATAAGTCTGTTAAAATTTATTTGATGGATGTTTAAGATTAGGATTTAAAATTAAAGTTATATGAAAAGGGACAAGAAAACCAATATTTGGCTCTTGCCCTCTGAGTCAGTCTGTATCCAGGGAACAGCGGACTTCTCTAAAGAGCTTTGCAACTCTGAACCACATAACTTCCTGATCAGGGAGATTAATGAGACCACTGGAGAACAGAAAGCCAATCAGTGCATTTGCTACGAAGAGGAGAGTCATCAGAGAAGGGAGACATCCCTGATGCTTCCGAGGGAAGCCACATGGTCAAACAAGACCTGGACCCACCTAGCGCAAATGGCACTAGCAGAACTGAGAAGCTGCTCTCAAGTTTCCCCAGGAATGACTCCCATAAAAGCTCAGCTGACTGTTCACAATAGATAGAAACAAAAGTCAGTTTGACTGCTTCATCTTAAACACTTAGAAAAGACAGTTAAAAACAAATTACAGCCATTCCTGGGCATTTTATATAATAATAGTAATAATAATATTTTAAGGTATACACTTTATGTTAGCCTCCCAAAATAAGTAAGACTAAAGGTACAAAGAAGGATTCTCAGACAGGAATGCCTGATAACTATAAAAAGAGGCTATCAAGATTATCTGCCAGAGGCAGAAGTTTTTAGTTTAAGGCCTACAGATATTCTTAACCTAAACACATAGTCTTGGTATTTGTTAGTATGATTATGCAGCAATGAGTAAGAGAATTAAAGGTTTCTCTATTAGACACAGAGGTCATACTAGTAAAAGTATTTTGCAAGATCAGATGACATTAAATTATTAAACTGAATCTTATGGGGAGGGACAAATGTAACACTAAAAGTTAAATATTAAGTTGACAGTCCTGATAACTGGGGATATTTAAGACTGGTGAGGAAACTTCTATACAGTGACATGTTCCAGCTGCTGCAACATTTATTAAGTACTCATGTTTTTTTGTTTCTCTCATAGAAGAACCCATCCCCAGATGACTTTACTACCTGTTCTTCCCAATCCAGACTTGAAACCTAACTGACTTCTAAAAGGCGACTTATGTCCCTCAGGCGGTGCCCCCTCACGTCACCCTCTCTCAGCTCAGAAGAAGTCTAAATGAGTGACGCCTCACTTCTTACAACAATGGAGAAAAAATAAATAGAATATCAATATAAGTAATTAATTAAGTCAGGTAAAATCAGGGAGACGTGTTTTTGGGTGAGTTCAAAAAATCGGGAGACTATTACCTGAGGGATTAAAATTCCCACAGTGCTCTTCCTACCCAATCAAATATATGAAAGGAACACATTAGAAAAGGGGGGAATGATTGACCCAACCTTATCTTTTATTAAAATTGGGAGCCATCTTGCCACAAAGCCGTGAAAAGATAATTTTGGCTTAACTATAAATTACAGCAATATCTGAACCTGCTTGGAATGCCTGCCCGTGCCTTGAACTCACCCATGCCTGGCTATCTGACCAGATAACAGCCCTCTCTGAAACTTTGTTGACACCTCATAAATATTGGCCTTCCTTGGCCAGACGACACTCTCTGAGGCTCTAATGGTCCTCATAAATTCTGATGTTGGGGCCAGCAAACAAAAATGTAAACTACCATTAGTGTGATGCTTGTCAGAATTCTGTTATTTTTAACCCCACTTTTGTGTAACTTTCTGGGCTATAAAGCTGGGCTGCTCTTCTGTTCCCGACGTTTTGGGAGGGAGAGGCAGCCAGGGTGGTGGAAATAATAAGCTTGCTTTAATCTGATTTTAATTGGAGTCAGTGGTCTTTTCTTGCGACCTGGTCTAAAAGGTAAACACTACACAAACCTGGAGCTCTGCCAAACTAAAGACTTCTTGAGAAAATGCCTTTGACGATGCGCACTCGACATATATGTTGTTGTCAGAAGCTTTAGCTTCCATTCAAATGAGACCATCAAAGCTGGGTCTACATCTATGAGACCTGGAAAACATTGTTTCAATTTTTTCAAAGAACATGAGGCAGCAGTGCTGACTTCTCTCTGTAGGTAAACTGTGGCCACTGAAAGCTAAGTGTCTCCGCATGTGGATTGTGAAGCCATTTGGTCATCCTCCAATTTTCATGGTGTTTCTTTCTACTGCACTGGGAGTTTGGTATTTGCTTCATGAAATACAATGAGTTCAACTGGTACACAGTGCTGGAGGGAGTCCTGTCACGTGTGGTGGGTCAGGGTCTGCAGGAGAATGCACCAACCAGGCTTCTATCCCACATAGCTTGACCCTTTGACCATAGCAACCTGATTCTGAACATTGCCCTGAAACGTCTCCATATAACAAAATGCCTTTTATGGAGAGGTTTCAGACATATAAGTGATTCCTGTCTGTAACATGTCAGCCACAAGTCATTTGGATGTCAATGGCAGAATCACATGTCCCGACCACAGATGTTTTATCACACACCTGCACACAACAGCTTTTGGCACACTACTCAGCAGGCCCCAACATACTGGCATCTCTGTTCTACACCATTTTCATAAAACCCAGTCAATCAAGGCACTGTCTGGTACACTCAGGATCAGCAACTGTACATCCAAAAGTTCTCCAGTGGCAGGTGGCCATGGGAAGTTCAAAAATTTCATGGTATTTATCTAGAAATTTTCAAAGATGAAGTTGGAGAAACTGTGGGTTTCAATTCATTAAGGAACCATTAAATTTAGAGGAAGCACATTTCAATGAATAATCTAGAGAACTCTCACAGGCAAGGGTTCCCAAAGACTGGCCAAAAGGTCACATGAAGCCAGCCCCATTGAGGTCTACAATGTAAGGTCCATGTGTGTTTTGACTCTCAACTATGGCTTCCAAGTCTTTCAGAATAAAATCATGTGATATCCTGGCTGAGATTCCCAGTGCTCTGTGGAAAGCCACTCTGGGCTTAGATCTCAGTGTCCAAGGGCGACTCTCATGTGTGGCCTCCTAAAATCCCAACACAATTCATGGCAATACTTCTCTGAAGTCAGTTCCATAATGCATTCTCTAAGAAGAATCACACCAGAGTTCAAGCCCAGGTGGACCCAGGCATCTCTTACAACCACCACACAAATGACCACAATTAAAACTAAAACACTCCCACATGCTCCTCATCTTCTTCCACATAGACATTCATCATAAACTCTGGCTGGAGGTTTCCATGAAGGGCACAGCCCAATACACTGTTCAAAATAAGCACCCTTGTCCCTCATTTGCCTAAAGTCAGGGTGGCCTGGACACCCTTGCTGTGAACCAAGAGTGATCAAATAGGCCTGCCCTATATCTGATCTGCTTCTCCAATTTGAGGACTAATGACTGTCTGGTATAGATTCTTTATGTGAATTGGTATCATAGAAAACCCAAGCCCCTATCGGCTAGCCTCTGCAGGGATTTGAAGAAATGATTTGACCCAAATGATCCCTATTCTCACTTGATTTAGCTCAGGAAGCTTACAGAGGAAAGTGAGAGACTTCATCCACAATGACTGCTCTTTTGGCCATTTTGGTTTTGGATGCACACTTGGAAACTTTCTTTAGATCCATCAGGTGCTGAGAATCTAAGCCACTGCCACCACACCGGGCCAAGTGGCTGTTCCAGACACATCCCTTTCCAAAGCAATTAAGCAAAGAGCCACAGGTGATGCCCATTCATTTCCATTTGAAAACTGTTTTCTTCAGGCTTCACAAAGGGTTGGCCTGAGGCAAAGACCTTCCTGACATTCAGGGTAATAGAAACATAAGTAAGCAAATGGCCCAAAGCAGGGTTTCTCCACTGAGACTTTACTGGTCACACTGATATCTGAGTTTTCTGAGATGCTCCCATTCCCTTCAGCTATCCAGTACATGGCCATGTAACAGAGCTTGGACGTAGTACATATCTTGGAAACAAAACTATGAGGATACTCTGGAGAGTGGCCAGTATTCAGGAAGAAAAGAGGAACTTAGGAAGATAGTAGCTGTTCACCTTCCATTAGGCAAGCCGCACTCCATTCTTATATTGGGTGGGAAGAATGCTGGGGAGCTTTATACTAGACAGGACACAACTATTGATGCATTCGCATTTCAAATGTCTACAACCACGGATACAGTGGGATACACAGACATAGAAACACTCGTGTTGTCAAACGACTTTCTAGAAACATTCCAGTCCAAACCTACATGAGACAAAACCACAATCTCACACCGACACCCACAACGGGACCTCCTTCCCCCAAGTATGACTGTGACTATCCTGAGTGTCCTCTGACTGGTGGGCCATACTATGTTCCCACGAAATGGCCTGTCCTATCTCAGATCTGGTCTTCTTTGCAAACTTTTTGAAGTTGTCAGGAGCCATGGTTGAGCCACTACCTGCTTTCTCAGAAAAAGCCGCTCTTCAGAGCTCTCCTGAAATTTGGTCATCATCACATAAGTAGGTACCAAGAAACACTGACTCTGTCTTTGGTAAATTCAAACAATTGAGACCACTGGGACTGAAACTAAGACTTGCTCTGGGTGCATGGCTTCCTGGATCCCAAGTTCAGAGAGTTCCATCACCAAGGAAGTGTTGTAGGTCACTTCCTTCAGGAACTGAATGAGTTCACTGCGATGGAAAACCACTTTGTCCTAACAGTTGCTTCCAATGGTCCCATGAGATGGAGGCTGCCCCTACTTCCTGTGACACTTTCACAAGTTAGAATGGTATATCAACCATAGGCATCCGGGAACAGCTCTGTACACAGGCCTGGTTTGGTCCATTTAATCTACATTAAGAAGAGAGAGGCTGATTCAGACACATTCCTTCATTCTGACCAGGTTTTTTGACATGGAAGTTGACATGGATTTGACTTTTGCTCTCTCAGGTCCTTCATAGGTAAAAAGGTCGGTCAAAAGTCGGAGGAAAAGTCCACCAAGACACTGTCTCATGCCACAGCAAAGGGTTTATTGGGCGTCCAGCATGCTGGGGCTCAGAGCTAACTTCAGAGGAGCAAAGAACAAAGAGCCCCAAGAACAACTTGAGCAGAGTTTATTTACATTCTTTAGAGAGGGCAGGGACTTTGCATACATCATAGCCTCCTTTAGCAAATCAACATACCACGGGAAAATCAAATAACAACCCAAAAACATGATTAGCACATTCATTGGCAGGAAGAGGTCGGACAGGGGGTGATTGGTTAGCCCTGAGAAGGGGTATACGTTTAAACTGATTGGTTGAAGCCCTGAGATGTATACGTGATGAGCTGCACGGTTTCTGGGAAGGGGTTGTTTAGTAACTAGGTGGTCAGGGAAGATTTCAACACACATCTAATTGGCAGTTCCGGGAATTGTCTTAACTGCCACAGGAATTTCAGGTTCTGAGTGCAGCTTGGAAACTTTACAAAACCTGGTTCTTTATGTTTCAATTTTAATTTCTTTTATTCTTTCATTTCCCACTCCTTTTTCTTACTACATTTAATCTTAAAAGTAATGATTCATAATTATTGCGGGGTCTCACACTCTATTTCTGCCAGTGGAGCGTATTTCTGTCTGATTACCTTGAGTTTTTCCCGCCCAATTTGAGACTGGAGAAAGGAAACTAAGCGGTTAAGCAAACAAGGTCCCACAGTTAGCAACACCATAAGGATGATCAGGGGTCAAGATAAGCCTGATAGGAGTGTAGTTAACGAGGGGGACTGGGTAAACCATGACTCAAACCACCCTTGTTGAATCTCCCTTTCTCTCTGGCGCTCTTCAAGGCATTTTCTCAATTTACTCATGGATTCTCTTACAACTCCAGTATGGTCAGCATAAAAACAACATTCTTCTCTCAGTGCAGCACAGAGGCCCTGCTCCCTCATGAAGAGGAGGTCTAATCCTCGCCTGTTCTGTAAAACAACTTCAGAGAGAGAGTTTAAGGATTCCTACAGCACTGTGATGGAGGTCTCTAATGTCTTCCAGTCTTGATCTATTGCTGTTTCTAATCAGGCCACTTGTTGTGACCCATGGATGATAGCAGCTGTTCCCGTACCCACTCCTGCAGCAGCTCCTATCCTCAATAGGATGGCTAGAGTAAGGGACACTGGATGACAGCAAAATCAGGTTGTTTGTCCCCCTAGTAGACCTTAAAATGATTCTGCATCATAATAAAGAACCCTTGGGAGTATCTGCACCATTACACAATAATTTACAAAGCTGTCAAATACATGGGTTGAAATGCAAGGAGTTCTGACTGTGTGGAGTTCAGTACAATTAAGGTTCCTTTAATTAGTTGCCAGGGGCAGGAGTCAACTGTACTCTGGACTGGGGAAGTAGGCAAAGATGGAAACTGGGAAGTATGAGATGGTAGAGGGGTTCTGGTAGATCTAGGCATGGGAGGTTTAGGAGGCTTAATTCCTGGCTTGAGGGGATTGGGCCCTATTGCTGTGGGATTTTCTTCCTTTTTAAGCAGGATGGTGAACCAGTGACCAACGTCATAACGAGGGCCATAAATATAGAATCTCATTTCCCACGTATTTTCCATAGACCATGTTGTTCTGAGGTAGCCCCTTCCTTTGGAAGTGAAAGTTATATTGAGGGGGTAACATAGACTATTCTTTCCACAGCGAGTTTTTGACACAACTTGGCTAGCGGCACATTTCTTGGGATCAATCCAGGTGTCAATTTTTCCTACCTGAATGATACTGTCTGGGGAGTTTGGGTTCAACCATGTAGCTCCCGTTTGTTCACAACCCCAAGATCTAAAATAAATGTCACTGGGTCCTCCACAGGTTTGGGCCTGTTTGCGACTTCAGAAATCAGCTGGGCACACATAAAAATCAAGACTGGCTAGTTTACACCTGAGCTGGGGAAGATGATATCCATAATTCATGGGGTAAGGTGGTCTATGTTGCCCTCGTTTGGGTTTGAGTGGGATCTGTGTGGAGTCCTCTATGTCAGGGAGATCCCAGTCAGAGAGGCCTATGGCAAGCTGACAAATGTCCAGGTAGAGAGATGGCCACCAAGTCCATAAGAGGGCTATATGTGAAATAGACCACACTACTTGCCCAGTAGGATTTATAGCTGCCATTGTTGCTGAACAGGCTGATGGTGATTAGGACTGCTGCTGGTCAGGGGAAGAATCCATAGCCCTACCCACACGACGGACACGCAACTTGAGAGGGTTACCAGTCTGTTCCAGTTTCCAGCCGGATGCTGGACAGGGCGCAGGCTTGAGATGGGTGGCACGGATCCAGGAAGTGATTCCATCCACTTTCACCACTGTAGGTGTTATAAGCAGCACCTGGTATGGTCCTTTCCAGCGGCGATCCAGGGATGATACCTGATGCCGTCTCACATAGACGAAGACTCCCACTTGATATCGATGTGGGGTTCCCTCGTCTCCAGGCTGATAAGCAGTGGCCAACTGTTTCCACAGGTATTGCTGGGTGCTGTGTTTGTTCATGGGCTTTAAGTCTGTCAAGCAAGGGGGTGTGAAAGGAATAATTAAGTCTCAGAGTTGGGGTTAGGTCCCTTACTGGAGGAGGGGCACCATAGAGAATTTCATAAGTGGTGAGTTTACACAAAGAGGAAGAGGGTGTACTTCTTGCACGAAACAGTGCGTAAGGTTGGAGCATAGTCCAATTTTTTATGCCGGTCTCCAAGCTTAATTTCTTTAAAGTCTCTTTGATGGTTCTAATCATCCTTTCTACCTGTCCAGAGCTCTGGGGTCTATAAGCACAATGTAACTTCCAATTAATCTTCAGGGTCCTGGTGAATCCCTGACTAACCTGGGCAACGAATGCCAGTCCATTATTGGACCCTATTACCTTAGGCAGGCTGAACCTTGGAAAAATGTCATCTAGAATCTTTTTGAGCACCGTCTGAGCCGTTTCTTTCTTCATGGGGAAGGCTTCAACCAATCATGAAAGAGTATCTACAAAGACTAGGGGATATTTAAGTCCATACCTTCCTGGCTTAATTTCAGGAAAAGTCCACTTCCCAGAATTGTCCTGGTCTGGTTCCTCGTAAGCGCTTCCCTGCAGGAAGCTTGGATGGGTAAGCATTAACTAATTGGCAGACTTGACAAGCTCTAGTCACCTGCTAAGCTATTTCTTTCCTCTGTGAGTCAGTCATTAATAAATCCTTTCTTCGGTCCTTTAAGAGAGCCTATAACTTCTTTGAGCTTAAGTGGGTGAGCTAGTGTACGTCTTTGACATAAAGGTGGGCTTTTTGAAATTTTAAACTTGGCTCTGTAGGGTCCCAGAGTTCTGTATCTGTCTCCTCACATGATAAGTTGCCTGAATGTTCCAATGTGGCCAAGTCTCCTGAATGTTGATCCCCCTGGTGTGGAAAAAGTTAACAGAGTCACTCCGTTTAGGGCTGCCAATTAAGCTTCCTCATATGCCCTTCTGTTTTTAACTGCGACGAGGTCGTTTCCCTTCTGGTGCCCTGGACAGTGCACTATAGCTAATTCCTTAGTGCCCAGCCCTGCTGAGAGAAGGTGGAGAATCTCAACTTTGTTCTTTATTTTTTTTCCCAGTGGAGGTTAATATCCCCCTTTGCTGGTAAATAGCCCTGTGCACATTAGCATTGCCAAATGCATAGCGGCTATCAGTGTATATGGTGGCCCTTTTGCCTGTTGCTAGTTCCAATGCTTTCCTAAGGGCAATCAGTTCTGCCTTTTGGACTTATGTCTCTTCTGGGAGACCAGAGGATCAGATGACATTAGTTTTGCTAACTACTGCTGCTCCAGCCCGCCACATACCATCTTGGAGGAAGCTGCTCTCTTTCGTAAACCATACGACTTCAGGGTGAGGCAGTGGCTGGATTTTTCAAGTCTCGTCCTATACTGGTTTCCTCTGCAGTATGTGTTGACACTCATGAGCGAAAGGTCCTGATGATTCTTCTGGCAGCCAGGTTGAGTGGAGCAGAAGGTCCAAGAGTTATTCTGTCTTTGCTAATCCAGAGGCTCTGGTAGTGGTTTATTCTGGAGTTTGATAGCCACCTCTCTGGAGGTTGACAGATGATGCTCTCCAGGGCATGGGGGGCTATCATGGATAGCTTCTGTCCCAACGTTCATTAATGAGCATCTTTTATTAGAAGCACTGCCACTGCTATAGCTCTTAAGCAACGGGACCACCCAGTAGCCACTGGGTCCAGTTTTTTTGATAAGAATGCTACCGGCCTTTTCCAAAGTCCCAAATTCTAAGTGAACACTCCCCGTGCTATTCCCTTCTTTTTCTCAATGTAGAGAGTGAAGGGTTTATCTATATCTGGAAGTGCTAAGGCCGGAGCAGATAGCAGCACTTTTTTTGACATTATCAAAAGCTTGTTGGTGCTCAGGGGTCCATTGGAATTGGGCATTCCACTTTATCAGCGGGTATAAAGGGGCAGCCAGAGAGGTGAACCCAGGAATCCATCACCTGCATAAGGCAGCAGTCCCAAGAAACGCTCTGAGTTGTCTCTTATTAGATGGGGGTGGTATCTGCACAATGGTTTGTTTTCTGTTCTCAGTGAGCCATCATTTGCCACTCCTAAGGGAATAACAAAGGAAGATTACTTCTTGCTGACAAATTTGGGCCTTTTGGCAGAAGCCCTATATCCAAGCCGAGCAAGCTCGTATAATAGTGCTTGGGTCCCAGACTTATAGTTCTCCTTGGTGTCCGCTGCCAGTAGCAGATCATCCACATATTGGAGTAGGGTGACTTCGGGGTGTGCAGTTCTGAAGTCGTTTATGTCCCTGTGGAGGGCTTCATCAAAGAGAGTGTGGGGGGGTTTGAACCCCTGTGGGAGTCTAGTCTAGGTTAGTTGGCCAGATGTTCCAGTTTCTGGGTCTATCCACTCGAAAGCAAACAGCAACTGACTGTCCTTATGTAGAGGCAAGCAGAAGTAAGCATCTTTTAAGTCCAGCACAGTGTACCATTTCCGCTCCAGATTCAGAGTGCTAAGCAAATTATATGGATTGGGTACTGTGGGGTGAATGTCCTGCACTCTGTTGTTGATCTCTCTTAGGTCTTGAACAGGACTGTAGTCCCTAGTTCCTGGCTTTCTTACTGGTAGCAGGGGGGTATTCCAGGCTGATTGACAGGGCCTTAGGACCCCAATGGCCAATTATTTCTGAATATGGGGACTTATCCCATCCTTAGCTTCTTTGCTTAGAGGATATTGTTTAACACTGATTGGAGAGGCCGAGGCTTTTAATTCTACTACTATTGGAGGTTGTTTTACGGCTAGACCTAACCCAGCAGTTTCTGCCCAGGCATTAGTATAATCTTTTATCCATTTCTGTTGTAGTTTGCCTCTTTGATCAGTCCTAGGGGCACGAAGTGTTGATGTTCATCTTCTACAGACATAGTCAATTCTCTGACTATGGGAGTTTTTACTGAAGGCTTTAGAACATCCACTTGGGGACCATCAGGGTTAAAAGTTACTCTATCCCCGAGTTTGGTAAGCAGATCTCTGTGCATCAATGGGGCTGGGCATTCTTGGATTACTAGGAAAGAGTGGTGGACGTTTCGTTTTCCGACTTCCATAATCCTCTTAGTTGTCCAAGCCCGATATGTATTGCCATTAGCCCCTTGAACTAGGGACCATTTATTTGATATGGGGCCCATTGAAGCCTTAAGGGCTGAGTATACTGCTCCTGTATCCACTTCAAAGTTCACTGGAGTACCCTCCACTTCAAATGTTACCCTGAGCTTGGGGAGGGGATCCGAGCCCTGACATTCCAAGTCCTCTTCTAGAGTCAGCATGGCGGGCTGCCGTGGCTTCTTTTTTTTGGGGCACTCTTTGACTCAGTGTTCTTTTTCTCTACAGTAGGTACATTGATCTGAGGCCAGGGACAGCCTTTGGCGTGGGCCCAAGTATCCCTTTCTGACTCCCTGCTTTTTAATTTCTGGCATATTTGCTGCTGTGAAGAAAACCTTAGCCAATGCTTTTGTCTGCCTTTTGCTCCTTTCATCCTCCTTTTGTTCCCTTTCCTTCTCTCTCCTCTGTTCCCTCTCCTCCTCAGTTTCTCTCTTATAATATACTTATATACTTATACTATATACTTATAATATATATCTTATAATATACTATTTCAGCTTCTCTGTCTAAATCTCTTAAGGTCGTATTTTGTAACCCATCTAGACATTGTAACTTTCTCTTAATATCTTGGGCAGCCTGCTCAATAAAGGCCATTGTAACAAATGCCTTTTGGTCATCTGCCTGAGGATCAAAAGGAGTATATTTTCTATATGCTTCCTTAATTCTCTCCAGAAACATAGAGGGAGACTCATTAGGCCCTTGGATAATCTCTCTTACATTGGCCAAATTGGTCCGCTCTCTGGCGGCCACTCAGAGACCCGCTATTAGAGCCTGGAGATATGTGGACAGATGCTTCCCACCTTCAAAGGTGTTGGAGTCCCAGTTGGGTCGGTTCATGGGCCCATAGGAATGGAGAGAGAGCATCACAGGGGCTTCTGAGTTCTCTATTATCCGTCGCCGGTGGGTTCCTTTAGGTTGCCCAGCTTCCTTCAGGAGAGGAGGGGTTGCTGCTGCTGCGGGGAAGTCCCCTGGAGGGCTTGGGTCTGGCCCAATTGCCTCTAGCAGTGTAGAGGCTGAGTCAGCGGTGGGAGGATCATCAGGAACTGTGTTGGTGGTTGGGGAGGGAGAGTAGACGATAAGGAGGGGGTGGAGTGTCCAGTCTTGTGACTCAGGGAGAATGGAAGGAAGAGGGAGAGGAGCGGAAAGTTTGAATGATAGGAATGTGGGGGAAGGGGTATATGGCTGTTGATCTGGTTGGCCACGTGGCCCCGGCTGAATGACAATATCTCTGAATTTTCAGATAAGAGGAAAGTGGAAGGATTCTTCTGGGGACATCCGAATTCAAGGATGGGCCATTCTGAAGCACAGAGAGTCTGCCAGGTACAGTGTTTTACTGAAAAAGAAAGATTCTGGGCCCTTGAGCGGACATCAGTCCAATGATCAAGGGTCAGGGACAGAGAAGAGGAAGTGCTTCGTCCCATAATGGGAGTTACTCAAACAGGGACAGTGAAGACACAAACACAACACAGACAAAGACAAACAGTAAACGTTTAACATGAGTCCAACACAAAGATTAGAACTGAGTAACTGGCAATGGGTTAGACAATAAAGACAGACAGTAAACTCAACATGAGTTCAGAACAATGACCAAAACTGAGTTACCGGCAAAACCTGATGGGCTGGCAAATTGAATCCTGAAGCAAAACATAACCGAGTTGAGGAAACTACTATTCCTTAAATTCCCTAGTCCTCCGGAGTGTCCCTCAGGGACGTGACCTTGGCTCTGTGACACGTCTGTCACCCCATAGGAGAGAGCTAATGCTCTTCACCAACAGCCACTTTGCCACGCCCTAGCCTGAAACCCGAAACCAGAAAGAGGCGCCTTACTTACCCCGAGAGGAGTCCCTTGAGGTCTTCCGTCCACCGCTGCCGGATATCTCACCTGGGGTCTCCAGATGAAAAGGTGCTGCGAACGTCAAAGGAAAAGACAACAAAGAGGCTTTCTCATGCATCAGCAAAGGGTTTATTGGGGGTCCAGAATGCTAAGGCTCAGAGCTCCCTTCAGAGGAGCAAAGAACAAAGAGCCCCGAGAACAACTTGAGCGGCGTTTATATACATTCTTTAGAGAGCTCAGGGACTTTACATACATCATAGCCTCCTTTAGGAAATCATCATGTACCACGGGAAAATCAAGTAACAACTCTAAAACATGATTAGCACATTCATTGGCGGGAAAAGTTGGGGCAGGGGGTGATTGGTCAACCCTGAGAAGGGGTATACATTTAAACTGATTGGTTGAAGCCCTGAGATGAATACATGGTGAGATGCACGGCTTCTGGGAAGGGGTTGTTAAGTAACTAGGTGGTCAGGGAAGATTTCAACACACATCTAATGGGCAGTTCCAGGAATTGTCTTAACTGCCACAGGAATTTCAGGTTCTGAGTGCAGCTTGGAAACTTTACAAAACCTGCTTCTTTACATTTCAATTTCAATTTCTTTTATTCTTTCAGAACCTTACAGTGGAAGGTGAGAGACTTCATTCACAATGACTGCTCTTTTGGCTATATTGGTTTTGGATGCACACATGGGATCATTTTTTTGATCCGTCTATTGCTGATAATCTAAGCCACAGCCTCACACAGGGCCAAGAGCCTGATTAAGACACATCTCTTTCCAAAGCAATTACTTCTCTGAGGTCAGTTTCAGAACTCAGTCTCTGAGGAGAATAACACCAGTGTTCAAGACCAGGTGGACCCAGTCATCTCTTCCAACCGCCACACAAATGACCACAATTAAAACCAAAACACTCTCACATGGCACTCATCTTCTTACATATATACACTCATTATACCCTTTGGCTAGAGGTTTCCATGAATGGCGCAGCCCAAGAGAGTGTCCAAAATAAGCTCCCTTGCCCCTCATTTGCCTAACCTCAGGATGGCCTGAACACCCTTCCTGTGAACCAGGATTGATCACATAGTTCTTCCTTTAATACTGCACTGCTTCTCCAATTTGAGGCCTACTGACTGTCAGGTATAGATTCCTTATGTGATTTGGAGTAATTAGGAAACCACAGTAACTTTGCAGCGCTTCAAAGAACTCATTTGACCCAAAGGATCCCTATTCTCACTTGGTGGAGGTCAGGAAACTTACAGAGGAAGGCGAGAGACTTCATGCTCAATAACTGATCTTTTTGCCATTTTGGTTTTGAATGCACACATTGGATCTTTCTTTAGATTCATCAGTCGCTGATAATCTAAGCCACAGCCTCAAACAGAGCCTCAAGGCTGATTCAGACACATTCTTTTCCAAAGCAGTTAAGCAAAGAGCCACAGGAGATGCCCATTCACTTCCATTTTAAAACTGTTTTCTTCAAAATTCACAAAGCGGTGGCCTGAGGCAAAGACCTTCCTGACTTCAGGGTAACAGAACAATAAGTCAGCAAATCCCAATGCAGGGTTTCTCCACTGAGACTTTCTTGGTCACACTGATATCTGAGTTTTCTGAGATGCTTACAATTCCCTTCAGCTATCCAGTACATGGCCATGTCACAGAGCTTGGAGGTGGTACATATCTTGGACAAAAAACCATGAGCCTATTCTGGAGAGTGGCCAGAATTCAGAAAGAAAACAGTAACTTAGGAAGATAGTAGGTGTTGCCCATCGAAAAGCAACCAGCAGTCCTTTCTTAAATGGGCAGGATGAATGCTGGGAAGCTTTCTACTAGACAGGATACATCCATTAATCCATTCTGTTTTCTAATGTGTACAACCAAGGACACAGTGGGATACATAGACAGAAACACACTCGCCTTGTCAAAGGACTTTCTAGAAACAGTCCACTCTAAACCAAACAAACCGCCTTTCCTACCTATTCTCAGAACATGAGACAAAACCACAAACTCACACCCACACTCAAAAAGTCACCTCCTTCCCCCAAGTAAGTCTATGACTATCCAGAGTGTCCTCTGACTGGTGGGCCATACTATGTTCCCCCAAAATGGCCTGTCCTGTCTCAGGTCTGGTCTCCTTGTCCATCTCTGTGAAGTTGTATGGAGCCTGTGCTGACCACTACCTGCTTTCTCATTAAAGGCCCATCTTCAGAGCTCTACTTGCATTTTGTCATCCTCAAACCATTAGGTACCAAGAGAGACAGACTCTCTCCTTGGTAAATCCAAACAAGTAAGTCCACTGGGAATGGGACTGGGACTGGCTCTGAGTGCCTGGCTTCCTGGATCCCAAGTTCAGAGAGTTACATCACCAAAGAAGTGAGGTAGGTCAATTCCAACAGGAAGGGAATGAGGTCACTGCCTTGGCAACCACTTTGTCCTAACACTTCTTTCCAAGGGTCCCTTGAGATGGAGGCTGCCCCTACTTCCTGTGACACTTTCAGAAGTTAGAATGGTATATCAACCATAGACACCCAGGAGAAGCTCTCCACACAGGTTTGGTTTGGTCCATCTTCTTTATATCAGTAGGAGAGAGGCTGATTCAGACACATCACTTCATCCTGAACAGGTGGTTTGCCATGGAAGATGACTTTTGCTCTCTCAGGTTCTTCATAGCTGCTACATCTTCTCTAGGGATCATTTCTGCATCAAACTTTGAGATTCTCAACAGGTGGAAGATCCCCTACATTCGTGTATTGTAAGACCAACTCTGTCCCTGCTCTTTTGTGAAGTTAGATTGAGGGAACAGTGTATGGTTAGGGTTAATAACATATTCTATTTGGGTTAGTAAACATTCTGCGGGATGAATAATGGTATTGGGAACCTGCGATATTCACAAGAATATATAGGTGAAATATAAGTATGAAACCTGAAATCTAGGTACGATTTGAAGCCCAGAAGGGCATTGGGCCCTTTAGTGAGATACTTAGCTTTGAATTATGTTCTGCACAGATATCTCAGATAAATCGATGTGCAATGGCAGAGGACCTTGTACCTTGGATGATTAAATGTCCTAGAGAACATTAAGTCAAAAAGGAATAGTCGGCAGGATTAGGAAGGTAGTCAGTAGGTTCAGAAAAAAGAGTGAATATAGGATTTGGACAAAAGTTTCATTAGCAATAGGGTTTTGGGTAGATAGTGAACGTAAATATGAGCACATATGAAGAGTCAGTCACAATGATGAACTGGGGAAAATATGTAGGAAAGCAGATATCAATAGAGACATTAGGAAATCAGGCAAAGTATAATGAAATAGGGTTAGACATTTTCAACATGGTTGACGTTAAATATATAATCTTAGGAAGAAAGACATATGTTGCCTCCAATAGGATTGACATTTGAGAGCATTAGGCAACCTGGACATGGTTGTTTTTAGTAATCCATGCTCACTTTCCATTTTGCTTAGGTGAAAGGTTAATTAAATAGGCACTTGTCACTTCCTGTTTTTCTGTATGCTTAACAAACCACTGTTGAAATTTTGAGAACTGTTTGCTAATTTTGTTCCCAGAATGTGCTGTCCCCAAATGCTAAACTGCAGAATATACTCCCTCACCCGGGTGCACGCAAACCGCACACCTGCCCTGACCCATCAATAAATTTCCCTTTCTGCCCTCTCCAAGAAAAGTATATAAGTTCTGTTAAAGCTGTTCTCAGGCTCTCTGCTCTATTCAAATGAGCTCTGAGCCCCAGCATGCTGGACCCCCAATAACCTCTTTGCTGTGGCCGAGTGTAAATGGTATACTGTTCTGTACTTAAAAGATGCTTTCTTTTGCTTGCCTCTGCATAAAGATAGTCAGTTGCTGTTTGCTTTCGAGTAGGTAGACCCAGAAACCAGAACGTCTTTTCAACTAACTTGGACTAGACTCCCACAGGGGTTCAAAAACTCCCCCACTCTCTTTGATGAAGCCCTTCACAGACATTTCAACAACTTTAGAACTATGCAACCCGAAGTCATTCTGCTTCAATATGTGGATGTCCAGCTACTGGCAGCCAACACCAAAGAAAACTGTGAGTCTGAGACCCAAGCACTATTATCTGAGCTTGCTCAACTCGGGTAGAGAGCTTCGGACAAAAAGGCCCAAATTTGCCAGCAAGAAGTAATCTTCCTGGGGTATTCCCTTAGGCACGGTAAATGATCGCTCACTGAGCCCAGGAAACAAACCGTTGTGCAGATACCACCCCCATTTAACAGGAGACAACATAGAGAGTTTCTTGGGACTGCTGGCTTTAGCAGGTTATGGACCTGGGTTTGTGTTCTTAGCTGCTCCTTTATACCCGCTGTTAAATGAGAATGCCCAATTCCAATGGACCCTTGAGCACCAGCAAGCTTTTGATAACATCTAAGAACACTAACACTGAACTCCTCAACTTCAGTGAGCCCAGCCTGCAATTTCAGAAAGCCCTACACTACGTTAAAAGTGTACATCAACTCAATCAACTTGGTTCAAAAAAACTGCCGGCATTACTGTAGGATCAAGAACGGAGTTTTAGACTAATTCACTCACAGTGAAAGGAAATAATTGAATGGTTAACAAAAGCCTGTAAGTTCTGTCAATTGGTTAATGCTTACCCTTCCAAGCTTCCTGCAGGAAAGCACCTATGAGGAACCAGACCAGGACAAATCTGGGAAGTGGACGTTTCTGAAATTAAGCCAGCAAGGTATGGACTTAAATATCTCCTAGTCTTTGTAGATAAATTTTCAGGATGGATTGAAGCCTTTACCACCAAAAAAATAAAAGAAACCGGGCACAAATTGTGGTCAAGAAGTTCCTGAAAGATATTTATCAAAGACACGGCCTGCCTAATGTAACATGGTCTGATAATTGAACAGCCTTCATGGGCCAGGAAAATCAGGGGTTAGCCAGGACCCTAGGGATTAATTGGAATTTACATTGCGCTTATGGACCCCAGAGCTCAGGACACATAAAAAAAATAAATAGAACAATTAAAGAGACCTTAACGAAATTAAGCTTAGAGACCGGCATAAAAGATTAGACTATGCTCCTGCCTTATGCACTGTTTCATGCAAGAAATACTCCCTTTGTTTCTTTGTGTAACCTCACCCCCTATGAAATTCTCTATGGGGCCCCTCCTCCACTAAGAGACCTAACCCCGACTCTAAGACCTCAGGATCCCTTCCACACACCCTTGCTTGACAGACTTAAATCTCTTTTAAGAACTCAGCTATACCTGTGGAAACAGGTGGCTACTGGCTTCCAACCTGGGGACGAGGGGAATCCACGTTGATATCAAGAAAGAGACTTCCTCTACATAAGATGACATCAGGTGTCATCCCTGGAACCCCACTGGAAAAGAACATTCCAGGTGCTACTTATAGCACCTACAGCAGTAAAAGTAGAGGGAATCACTTCCTGCATCCATGCCTCTCATCTCAAGCCTGTGCCATGTCCAGACTCTGGCTGGAAACTGGAAAAGACAGTTAACCCTTTCAAATTGCATATTCGCCACGTGGGTAAGGCTATAGACTCTCTCCTTGGCCACCCGTAGTCCTAACGCTCATCAGCCCCTTCAGCAGCGATGGCTGATCACAAATCCTACTAGACAAGAAGTATGGTCTATCTTGCATACAGCCCCCTTAGGGACCTGGTGGCCATCTCTCCACCCAGACATTTGTCAGCTGGCTATAGGTCTTTCCTATTAGAATATCCCTGATGAAGAGGATCCCATTAAAATTCCATTAAATCCTTTCCGTACCATAGATAATGGAAACAAACATTATGGTTGTAGGGACAGGCAAGCCAGATGCAGGTTGGCTAGCCTATATTAGTATGTTTGCCCGGCAGACTATCAAAGCCACAAACCGCCATGGCTGTGTGGGGGAAAAGCCGACTTCTTCTGTAAGTCATGGGGATTTGAGCATACAGGAGCTGCCTGGTGGAACCCAAAATCCTCATCAAATTCAGTACACAGCATTGGCCATATTACCACTTAGACAACCCAAACTGATGGCCCCCAGAGGAGTCTCTAGATCCTCAAATTCTGTGTGACCTTTTTAACTTCTGCAAGTGCTCAAAAGGGTGAAAGGAAATTCACCTATGTGAAGGCCTTTTTCCTCTTTCGCTCACATCCTGAACTATGCTTCTCCAATAGTTCCTCAAACTCAGCCTTCTGCTCCATACTCTCTGTTGTCAGTCCCACCTCAGCAAACTTGATTTCTCTTCTCCAATTTTTAGATCAAAAACCGAAACCTCTGCCGGTTCTCAGAGCATTGCCCCCTTGCTGAGGTAGCAGGTACTGAGGTACCCATCCACCCACTCACTTCTCTCTTTTCCTGTCAGTGCCCACACCGGGTCCCACCAGATCCTCTTACCACCTAACCCAAAGCTCAATCCAGCTTAGGAGAACCCTCAGACCCCTATCGAAGATGTAATGAAAATGGCCTTTAAAGTTGCTTTGTCATCACTGAAAACAGGTTACTAAGAATTTAAAGTCCCTCACAGGCTTTTTGGGATACTCACTCCCGTCTTCCTTTCTGCTCTACCGGTTCTACTGCTCAATTTATGTTGCTAGGAAAATCCCAAAACCCTTTCCCATTGTTCTTTTACATTTCTCCTTCCTTATTCTCAGATCCACGGAGCTGCTCTCACCCCCCGCCTTCCCCGTCTTCCCCCTCTGTACCAGGCCCACAGAAAAATCTTCACTGAACTTCTCCAGAAGTCTTCACCTTGGCTGACTTTAGGACTTTCAGCAAAAGAGTCTCTATAAATGAGTTCAGTGTAGATTAACTTCCTCTTTTTCTGTTGCCCTGTTCTACTTGGCTACTGGCTGGAAAAATCAGCACTCCTAAGCTAGACACACCCTTAATAGTTTTTCACAGAATGTGTGAACAAGGCCTCTGGCCTTGAGCTGGGGCTTCACAGAGATGGCTATATTTCTAAGATAAAAAGTTACAAACTGGGCTCCATGGTAACAGTTGGCAGGGGGATAAAAGAAAAGGAAAAAAAAAAAAGCTCTCTGCCTCCCAGGTGTCCTTGAAAAGTTAACTTGACCACAATAGAGGAGAAAACAGAAAAAAAAAGCTTCTTTTTTTTGAATTTCTGCAGACTGTGAACTTCTGAGTCTCTTCTCTTTCATGTTGGGTACAAAATTCTGAAACTACCTAAACTTGGGGTTCAGCGAGTTAATTGATTACAACAGAAGCAATGCCCTCTGAATCCGGTTGCAACCAAATAGGACTGTTTCCCTGTCTTTGGTGCTATCTTAAGTGCCGTGCCTTGTCCGTCCCTACAACAGTATAATTCTATATACTTAAACATTGTTTATGTTTTCATGAAATGGTCAACAGATTTGATTAATTGTGTAATGGTGAAGATGTGTCCCAGATTGCTCTATAATGACCCAGGTTCGTTTGAAGTTCAAACAGGGGGGCATACAACCCGGTTTCACTGGGAACATATATCCCTCACTTTAGCCATCATATTAGGAATTGGAGTTGAGGCAGGGGTAATCACAGGAACCACTGCCCTGCTCCATGGTACACAACAAATGACCCAAATAGAAGCAGCAAGAGACCAAAACTTAAAGATAATTGAAACCTCCATCACAGCTTTGCAGGAATCTTTAACATCTGTATCTGAATTTGTTTTACACACCAGTTGAGGGTTGGACCTCCTCTTCATGAGAGAAGGGGGCCTTTGTGCTGCATTGATATAAGAATGTTGTTCTGATGCCGACCATACTGAGGTTGTAAAAAAAACCTATGAGTAAAATAAAAGGATGCCTTGAAAAGCGTCAATGAGAGAGAGAGGCCCAAAAAGGGTGGTTTGAGTCTTGGTTCACACAGTCCCCCTGGTTATCTACGCTTTTATCAACCCTGGCCTGTCCAATAATAATCCTCATATTATTTCTAACTATAAAACCCTGTTTGCTCAACCATGTAATTTCTTTACTCCAAGCTCAAATTGGACAAGTTAAACTTATGGTAATACCCCACTAGCAGACATAGAATGTGACACGCCCCAATAATCACTTTTATGATTAAAAGTAGCAAGAAGAAGAAGTGCGGAATGAAAGGTTAATAAAAAAGGTACTTGTAACTTCCTGTTTTTCTGTATGCTTAACAAAACACTGTTGAAATCTTGAGAACTGTTTGTAATCTTGTTCCCAGATTGTGCTGTCCCCAACTGCCAAATTGCAGAATGTATCCCCTCACCCACTTTCACACTAACCGCCCACTCGCTCTGACCCATCAATAAATTTCCGTCCCTGCCCTCTCCAAGGAAAGTATATAAGCTCTGCTTAAGCTGTTCTCAGGGCTCTCTGCTCTATTCATGTGAGCTCTGAGCCCCAGCTTGCTGGACCCCCAATTAACCCCTTGCTGTTGCATGAGACACTCTCTTGGTGATCTCTTCCTCCAACGCTTGCAGGAACATTACTTGGATGTTTGAATGTAGAAGAGAAAATCCAGTCATAAAGGGATAGTCGGTAAGATTAAGAAGATAGTCGGTAGGTTTAGGAAGAAGAGTGAGTATAGGATTTGGAAAACAATATCTTTAGCAATAGGGGTTCGGTTAGAGAGTGAATTTAAATGTCAGCACATGTGAACAGTCACAATAATGAAGTGGGGAAAATATGTAGGAAAGCAGATATCAATAAAGACATTACAAAATCAGGCAAAGTATAAAGTGAGTGATACAATTAGACATTTTCAACAGAATTGAGTTAGAATATATAATCTTAAGAAGAAACAAAATGTAGTCACCAATAGGATTGACATTTGAGAGCATTAGGCAACTTTGACATGGATGTTTTTTGTAATCCATGCTCACTTTCCATTTAGGCTTTGGTACAATCACAAGTGTGACCTTTACATTTGTCTCCAGAATACTACTGTGATAAAATGTATATGTAGATGTGGTGACATGAGTGTTTCTTCCACTATTTCTGGGAGCAATATTTTGAAGACATATAAATGGGTATTGGGGGTACAAAAAGGTGTACACTGTGTCATTGAATATAGAGATAATGCATGAATAGACCATAAGTGAATAAGTAATATAACTGGTTCCACATTAAATAACAGATTGAATAGATATCTGAAAATATATAAGAAATCTTATATTGATATACAATCATTCATTCCAACCAATGATACATCTAATATTAATATTAGGGTTATGGTTTATCATGAAGATATGTTAGTTTTGCTACAAAAGTAATTATGGAAATCAAAAATCATGTGTTTGGAAAGAGTCAGTCACAATGCTGGCAATATGTAAACAAGGCCTCTGAGCTTGAGCTGGGGCTTCACAGAGATGGCTACATTTCTAAGATAAAGAAGTTACCAACTGGGCTTCATGGTAACAGCTGGCAGAGAGAAAAAAAAAGAGAAGAAAATAGCTCTGCCCCATTCCCGGTGTCCTTAAAATGTTAACTTGCCCAGAACAGAGAAAAAAAACAGAAAAAAAAACTGCTTTTTATGAACTTCTGCAGACTGTGAACTTCTGAGCCCCTCCCTTACATGTTGGGTACAAAATTCTGAAACAATTTAAACTTGGGGTGCAGGGGATTAAATGATTACAACAGAAGCAATGCCCTCTAAATCCGGTTGTAACCAAATAGGACTGTTTCAGTGTCTTCGGTGCTATCTTAGTTGCCTTACCTTGCCTTGTCCATCCCTTTTCTCATGAAAAGACCAGTCAAGAAACATGGAGGAATGCATGTGCTCTGAAGCAGGAAGTGATTGATAGTGAAACAAATGCCTATAAATTTTCTAACTTGTGGATGAAATATATATCCTATGATGTGCATTAATTGAAGAAATAGTAATCTACCAGTGTTGAATAAAAATGAACGTCAAAATACACATCATGTCCGATTGGAATCTACTTGCATTGATGTTAAACTGGGTCAGGTACTGTAGAAATATTAGGATTTGTGTGCATCATTCACTGAAGTTACTTTTCAGTATAGGAAAGAAATATGTTTTTCAGGTGAATGAATAATTCTAAGAATAATCTTTGGAAAGTTGATTATAAATTTACGTATATGAATATGAATGAATTTGGTGAGTGTAAAATAAGACACATATTTCATATTTTGAAAAATCTGGAGAGTATATATATATATATATATATGTGTGTGTGTGTGTGTGTGTGTGTGTGTGTGTGTGTGTGTGTGTGTGTGACTAAAGTCACGGTGGCCTGGACACCCTTCTTGTGAACCAGGAGTGATCAAACAGGTCTGCCATTAATACTTTTCCACTTCTCCAATTTGAGGCATTCTGACTTTGGCATTTAGATTCTTTATGTGAAATGGAGTCAAGAAAAAACCGAAGCACCTATGGACTAGCCTCTGCATGGTTTTGAAGAATTCATTTGACCCAAAGGATCCCTATTCCCACTTGATGGAGGTCAGGAACCTTACAGAGAAAGGCGAGAGACTTCATCTACAATGACTGCAATTTTTGCCATTTTGATTTTGTATGCACACATGGGATCTTTCTTTACATCCACCAGGTGTTGGTAATCTAAGCCACAGCCTCACACAGGGCCAAGAGACTGATTAAGACACATCCCTTTACAAAGCAGTTAAGCAAAGAGCCACAGGTGATGCCCACTCATTTCCATTTGAAAACTGGTTTCTTCAGGCTTCACAAATGTGTGGCGTGAGGCAAAGCCCTTCCTGACATTCAGGGCAAAAGAACAATAGGTAAGCAAAAGGCCCATAGCAGGGTTTCTCCACTGAGACTTTACTGGTCACACTGATATCTGAGTTTTCTGAGATGCTCGCCATTCCCTCCAGCTATCCAGTACATGGCCATATCACAGAGCTTGGAGGTGGTAAATATCTTGAACACAAAACCATGAGCCTATTCTTGAGTGTAGCCAGAATTCAGGAAGAAAACAGGAACTAAGGAAGTTTGTAGGTGTTGCCCTTCGATAATGCAAGCCACAGTCCATTCATAAATTGGGCAGGATTGATGCTGGGAAGCTTTCTACTAGACAGGACCCATACATTGATGCATTCTCTTTTCTAATGTCTGCAACAACAGACACATTGGGATACACAGACATGGAAACACTTGCCTTGTCCAATCACTTACTAGAAACGGTTCACTCCAAACCAAACAAACCACCTTTCTTACCTTTTCTCAGAACATGAGATAAAACCACAAACACACAACAAAAACCACAAAGGCATCGCCTTCCCCCAAGTAGGTCTGTGACTATTCGGAGTGTACTCTCACTGGTGAGCCTTACTATGTACCTCCAAAATGGCCTGTCCTGTCTCAGATCTGGTCTTTTTGGCCAACTCTGTAAAATTGTCAGGAGCCCGTGGTAAGCCACTACTTGCTTTCTCTGGAAAGGCCAGTCTTCAAAGCTTTCCTGGCATTTGGCCATTTTCACATCAATAGATACCAAGAAAAACTGACTCTGTCCTTGGAATATCCAAACAAGTGAGCCCACTGGGACTGGGACTAGGACTGGCTCTGGGTGCCTGGATTCCTGGATCACAAGTTCAGAGAGTTCCATCACCAAGGAATAGAGATGAGGTCACTTCCTTCAGGAACTGAATGAGGTCACTGCCTTTGCAACCACTTTTTCCTAACAGTTGCTTTCAAGGGTCCCATGAGATAGATGCTGTCCCTATTTCCCGTGACACTCTCACCAGTTAGAATAGTATATGACCCATAGGCACCCGTGAACAGCTCTCCACACAGGCCTGGATTGGTCCATCTTCTGTACATTAGGAACAGAGACACTGAGTCAGAAACAACCCCTCTCCAGACAGGGTTGTTTTCCATGGAAGATGACTTTTGCTCTCTCAGGTCCTTAATAGCTGCCTACATCTTCTCCAGGGATTATTTCTGCATGGACCTTTGAGGTTTTCAGCAGGTGATATATCCCCTACATTCCTATATTGTAAGACCAAGACTTTCCCTGCTCTTTTATAAAGTTAGAATGAGGGAATAGTATATGGTTTGGGTTAATTACTTGTTCGATTTGGGTTAGGAATCATTTTGCTGGATGAATAATGGTATTGGAAATCTGCAATATTTATAAAAATATAGAGGTGAAATATATGTATGAAAACAGAAATCTAAGTAATATTTGAAGCCCAGAAAGGGATTGGGCCCTTGATTGGGAGACTTAGCTTTGAATTATGTCCTGCACAGATGTCTCAGATAAATCAATACACAATGGCATCGGACCTTGTACGTTGAATGATTGAATGTCGAAGAGAACATCCATTCAAAAAAGGATAGTCAGTAGGATTTGGGAGATAGTCGGTAGATTCAGAAAGAAGAGTGAGTATAGGATTTGGACCAAAAGTTATTTAGCAATTGGGTTTCAGGTAGAGAGTGAATGTAAATGTCAGCACAAATGAACAGTCAAAATGATGAACTGGGAAATTATGAAGGAAAGCCTATATCAATGGAGACATTAGGATATCAGGCAAAGTTTAAAGTGAGTGATAGGATTAGACATTTTCAACAGGGTTGAGTTTGAATATATAATCTTAGAAAGAAACAAGTATGTAGTCAACAATTGGATTGACATTTGAGAGAATTAGGCAACCTGGACATGGATGTTTTTAGAAATCCATGCTCACTTTAAATTTAGGCTTTGGTACAATCATAAGTGTGACCTTTGCTTTATTTTCCAGAATATTACTGTGATAAAATGTATATGTAGATCAGGTGACATGAGTATTTCTTCCACCATTTATGGGAACAATATTTTGAAGACGTATAAATGAGTATTGGGGGTAGAATGTGGTGTAGTATCTGTCTAAGAATATAGAGATAATGCAAGAATAGACCATACTGTGAATAAATAATATAATTGGTCCGCTTTAAATAATGGACTGAGTTGATATCTGAAAATATACAGAAAATCTTATATTGATATTAAATCATTCATTCCAACCAGTTATACTTCTAATGGTAATATTAGGGTGATATTTCATCATGAAGAGTGTGTGAGTTTTGCTTCAAAAGTGATTATGGAAATCGAATATAATGTGTTTAGAAAGAAGTCTCATGAAAAGTCTTGTCAAAAAACATGGAGGAATACATGTGTTCTGAAGAATGAAGTTATTGAAAGTGAAACAAATGCCTATAAATTTGCTAACTTGTGTATGAAATATATATCTTATGATGTGCATAAACTGAAGAAATAGTAATGTACAAGTGTTGACTAAAAATGAACATCAAAATACACATCACGTTCCATAAATATCTACTTGCATTGGTGTTAAACTGGGTCAGTTACTGTAGAAATATTAGGATTCGTATGCACCATTCACAGAAGTTAGTTTTTAGTTCTAGGAAACAAATATGTATTTTAGGTTGATGAATATTTCTGAGAATAATCTCTTGAATATTTGATTATAAATCCACATACATGAATACGAATGAATTTAAGGAGTGTACATTAAGACCCATATATTTAATATTATGAAAAACTTGGAGAGTGTATACAAACACACACACACACACACACACAGACATTAAAAAGTAGCAACATATATGGAAATCGAAATTCATCATGAAATGTATATCATCCACTGATCCAAAAATATTCATTATACTGAACATGATTTTATTTATCATGTTGTTCATCTATGAAGCTCACCCATAGGTTGAATTTTCAGTTCCAACTGTGTTTAGGTGAAGTGATCTCTTCTCCCAATTTGTATCTGCAAAGTCAGCCACCTCACAAGAATGTACATGTGATAATAGGTATGATTCAATATGTGCATATGAAATTACATGTGCTGAATTGGCTACAGAGAAATGCAGAAAGGAATTCATCTGTTTGTTAACTTTAAAAACACATGGAGAACTATTTCAACAAAATATTGACTAGATTTATAAGTCCTACCCTGTATAATGCAAAAGGCAAGTCCAGCAGTACACTATGCCTCGTCTAAACTGCTTGTATTTCTATTCGGTTTGGGTTATTTTTCTCCATCATATTAGAATTAGTAGTCAGAGTCTAGTAGGGTATGGGTTAGTGTCAGGCATTCAGCATTTTGAATGGAAAATAGGAAAATGAATCCAATGTGTATGTAAATATGTGCTTCACAAAAATCTTCGCACTCTAATCCAGAACAATGCCTTGACTTTACCTTCACCCCAAGTAAAACACAATTAGAGTGGAAGAGTTAGAAAATCTGTGAATACATATCTGGAATGTAATATGCTCAAGAGTTCACAACCTTGAAGGTGGCAGAGGAGTTTCCAAAAGTAAGGGACAGGTAAATACTCCACAAAAATGGAGCTCTGCTGGACTAAAGACTTCTGGTGAAACTGCCTCTGAGTTTGGGCACTTGAAATATTTGTTGTTTTCAGGAGTTTTAGCTTTTTTTGTAGAGAGACCATCAAAGCTAGGTATGTATCTAAGTGACCTGGAGGACATGGTTTCTAATTTTCTAATGAACATGAGGCAGCAGTGCTGAATTCTCTCTTTGTAGGTAAACTGTGGCCACTGGGGGGAAAATCTTTCCGTGTGGACTGTAAAGCCATCCGGCAATCCTCCACTTGTCGATGTGTTTCTTGCTGCTGCAATGTGAGTTTGGTATTTGCTTCACAAAATTCAAGGAGTTCAACTGGGACACAGTGCTAAAGGGAGTTCTGTCACGTGTGGTGTGTCAGGGTCTGCAGGATAATGCACCAACCAGGCTTCAATCCCATCCCTGACCATAGCAATCTGATTCTGAACATTGCCCTGAAAACTCTCCATATAACAAGATGCCTTTACATAGAAGGGTCTGCTGGGTGCACCATGTCAGTCACAAGCCATTTGGAAGCCAATGGCAGATCCACATGGCCCCACCACAGATATTTTATCACACACCTGCACACGGCTTTTCTAGGCCCACTTCACATCAGGCTCCAGCTTACTGGCATCTCTGTTCTACACGATTTTCATGGTCATGGGAATTTCAAAAATTTCATGGTATTTATCTAGCCATTTTTCAAGAATGATGTTGGAGGCACTGTCTGTTTAACTTCATTCAGGAACAATTAAATGGTGAGGAAGCTCATTTCAATGAAAGCTCTGGAGAAATCTCACAGGCAAGGCTTCCAAAGAGTGGCCAAAATTTCACAGGAAGCCAGGGCTATTGCTGTCTACAATGTGAGGTCCATTTGTGTTTTGACTCTCAAATATGGCTGCCATGTCTTTCAGAATAAAACCATGTGATATCCTGGCTGAGATTCCCAGTGCTCTGTGGAAAGCAAACCTGGGCCTAGATCTCGGTTTCCAAGGGCGACTCTCATGCGTGACCAACTGAAATCCCAACATATTTCATGATAACACCTCTCTAAGTCAGTTCCAGAACTCAGTCTTTAAGGGGAATCACACCAGAGTTCAGCCCAGGTGTACCCAGTCATATCTTCCAACTACCACACAAATGACCACAATTAAAACCAAAACACTCCCACATGGTCCTCATCTTCTTCCATATATACACTCTCATACTAAGTTCTGTCTGGAGGTTTACATGAGTGGCGAAGTCCAAGACAGTGTCCAAAATAAGCTCTCTTGCCCCTCATTGCCTAAAGTCATGGTGGCCTGGACACCCTTCCTGTGAACCAGGTGTGATCAAATAGGCCTGCCCTTAATACACCTCTGCTTCTCCAATTTGAGGCCTACTGACTGTCAGGTATAGATATTTTTATGTGAATTGGAGTCATGAGAAAACCAAAGAACCTATGTGCTAGACTCTCCAGGGCTTTGAAGAACTCATTTGACACAAAGGATGCGTATTCTCACTTGATGGAGGTCAGTAGCCTTACAGAGGAAGGCAAGAGACTTCATCCACAGGGACTGCTCATTTGGCCATTTTGGGTATGGATTCACACACGGAATGATCCATCAGGTGATGAGAATCTAAGCCACAGCCTCACACAGGTCCAAGAGGCTGATTCAGACACATTATCAGGATCAATCACCTGTTTTTTTCCTCTGTCTAACTAGCTAGAGAGACCTTCTCTTTTAATTCAATTTTTATCTCTGACTAGCTTGAGAGACCTTCTCTTTTACTTGAATATTTCTACTATAACTATAATACAACCCAAGAAGATATCGCCAAACAAAACTGAACCAGAATGAAACAAAAGTGGAACCACAGAAAATCATTATAATAGCTTTTCTATCCTCCTGAAATGTCCATCTCTTTTTTCTCTCAATCAGTTCCTCAGATGTGAGTGGTTTTTCTTCCATCTTACCCATCTCCAGGGACAGGCAACTTAAAACAAAAGTGAAGCAAAACAAAAGAGGAATTTTAAAATGGCTTCCCATCCTCTCGCCCTGCCTTCAGAGGTGAGCAGTTTACCTTATCACTTACCCTCACTCATTCCCCTTGCGGCCCTCCAAATGCCACAGTCTGGCTGGGCAAAATTCAGGAGCCACTTAACAAAAGAAACGAACTTTATTTTAAGAACCACACATGCCAAACAAAACAGCTCCTGAGGAAAACCTTCAGAACCCAACTGCCATCACCGGCTTCCCACAAGCCAGCAGTGACCTACCTCACTTACTTGGTGATGGAACTCTCTGAACTGGAAGCCCGGGACACAGAGCCAGTCCCAGTCTCAGTCCCAGTGGGCTCATTGTTTGGATTTACTAAGGACAGTGTCAGTCTTTCTTGGTACATACTGATGTGAGGATGGCCAAATGCCAGGAGAGCTCTGAAGTGGAGCTTTTCCTGAGAAAGCAGGAAATAGCTGGCTCCTGAAAACTTCACAGAGTTGGCCAAGGAGACCAGATCTGAGACAGTACCGGCCATTTCGTGGGAAAATATTATGACGCACCAGTCAGAGGAAACTATGGATAGTCACAGACCTACTTTGGGGAAGGAGGTGACTTGTGAGTATGGGTGTGAGTTTGTGGTTTTGTATCATGTTCTGACAATAGGTAGGAAAAGCAGAATGTTTGGTTTGGGGTGAACTGTGTCTAGTAAGTCCTTTGGCAAGGCAACTGTTTCTATGTCTGTGTATCTCTCTGTGTCCGTGCTTGTAGACCATAGAAGGTGAATTAAAAATTATAGCCAGTTCTCCAAAGGGTATATCTGTAATTTCACCAAGAGACAGAATAGCACAGTTACTAATAATACCAAGCATACATGATAAATTTTTCAGTCATGCTGTAGAAAGAGGTTCCAAGGGATTAGGCTCCACACGTGTAGATTGGGCTATGTTTCTTTAAATTTAGATTCTCGCCCCATGCTAAAACTAAATATTCAAGGACATGAATTTAATGGGCTATTGGATACAGATGCAGAACTTAGCATCATCTCTCATCAAGAACTTAGCATCATCTCTCGTCAAAACATTGGCCATTACAACAATACACTCAAATGCTTCAAGGCCTAGGATTGGTGACTAATCCCCATAGAAGAGCAATGGTATTAGATTCGAAGGATCCTTAAGGATGTGAAGGAACTAAACAGCCATATGTATGGATCTTCTTCCCATAAATTTATGGGGATGAGATGTCCTAGATCAATTAAGTTTGACATTAACAAATAACATCAATCAAAATGTACCCACAATTATGGTTAGACAAGGTTTTAGGAAAGGAAAAAGATTAGAAAAACAAGAACAAGGTATAGCAGCCCCAATACAAATAGATCAAAGAACAGACAGACATGGGTTGGATTTTAAGAAAGGGCCACGAAGACAATAAAAACTACTTGGAAATCAGAAATACCAGTATGGGTTCCTCAGTGGCCCCTGACTAAAGAAAAGGTACAAGCAACCCATGACCTGGTAAAACAACAATTAGCGGAAGGACATATACAACCGTCTGTATCTCCCCATAATACTCCCATTTTTGTCATTAAAAAGAAATCTGGTAAATGGAGATTATTGCAAGATTTAAGAGCCATTAATAATGAGACGGTTATTATGAGACCTGCTCATTTGGGAATTCCTCAATGTTCTGCTTTGCCAAAAACCTGGTATGTTTTAATTATAGATATTAAAGATTGTTTTTATTCAATTGCAATTCATCCTGAGGATAGTCCATGGTTTGCATTTACTATCCCTGCACTGAATCATGAAGGTCCTGATCAGAGATCCAAATGGAAAGTACTCCCTCAAGGGATGGCTAACAGTCCAACTATGTGTCAAATTTATGTTAACAAATTAATCAAGCCACTTAGAAATCAAAATCCTGAACTACAAATATTTCACTATATGGATGGTGTATTATTAGCACAGAAAGCTAAAAACGCATTGCTAGAATGTTATGCCACACTTACAAACTTATTAAAAAATTATAAACTAGAGATAGCAATAGATAAAGTACAATTAAATTTTTCAATTAATTATTTAGAAGTTCTTTTATCCTCAATCATGGTCCATCCACCAAAAATTCAAATACGAATAGATCAACTCAAATCACTTAATGACTTTCAAAAGTTATTAGGAGACATAAATTGGATAAGGCCTTATCTAGGTATACCAACAGGAGAGTTTGAACCTTTATTTGATATCCTAAAAGGTCTATCAGATGCAAATGCACCCTGAATGTTAACACCTGAAGCAAGAAAGGCATTAAAAATCATTGAAAAATGTATGGAAAATATTCATTTGGATAGAATTGATTTAAGAATGCCTTTATTATTTATTGTACTACCACCAAAAAAATACTCCTACAGAAGTATTTTTGGCAAGAAGGTCCATTATTATGAATACATTTATCTTGTTCTCCTAACACTATTCTTACTAGGTATACTGAGGCTTTAGGACAATTAATACTCAAAGGAATAAAAGCAGCAAAGGGACTGATTGGAATGTCTTCCAATAAAATTATTTCTCCATATACTATGAATCAAATTGATGAGTTAGATAATTAGTTAAATACTTGGGCAATAATCATGTGCAAATCTAATGTTTCATTTGATAACCACTTACCATCTAATCCTTTATTGTCTTTTTGGTCATCACATCATGTAATTTTTCCAAAAATGAGAAGAAAAACACCTATTATAAATGCTACAAATATATTCACTGATGGGTCAAATAATGGTACAGCAGTAATAGTTACACCTGATCAAACTTTTACATTTTTAGTACGAAAACAATTAGCTCAAAATGTAGAGCTTAATGCAGTATTACAAGCTTTTGTGATGCTTAAAGCATCTGTAATTAATTTATTTTCCGATAATCAGTATATAGTTATTGCTATAGTATCACTTGAAGATGGTGGAAGGATTTCCCCTTCCTCTACTCTTTTCTCTTTGCTTTCCACTATACAAAGTCTAATCTGGGACAGGAAAGATCCGTTCTTTATAGGACATTTCAGGACACATAAAGGAATGCCTGGAGCCCTTAGTTTGGGCAATTATTTAGTAGATAAAACAACACATGACATACATACATATTTTCTCTACACTAGAAGAAGCTATAAATTTTTATAAAAAGTTCCATGTCAATGCTAATACTTTACAAAAGCATTTCAAAATAACTAAGGAACAAGCTAGACAAATAATAAAACAATGTCAAAATTGTGTGACCTTTTTACCACAAGTTAATCTTGGAGTCAATCCTAAAGGATTGATACCTAACCATATTTGGAAGATGAACATCACAAACTTGCCAGAATTTGGAAAATTAAAATATTTGCATGTTACAGTTGATACTTCTTCTGGATTTTTGATGGTCTCCCTTCTTGCTGGAGAAAAAAACTAAAGATGTTATAGCTCATTGCTTACAAAATTTTGCCACTGTGGGCGTTCCAAAAGAGTTAAAAACAGATAATGCCCCTGGTTATATTTCTACCTCTTTTAAACAATTTTTCTCATCATTTGGAATTACTCATATAACAGGAATCCCATACAATCCACAGGGACAAGGCATAGTTGAAAGATCACATCAAACTATTAAAACATACATATTAAAGCAAAAAGAAGGAATTGGGAAGGGGTATATATTCCCCAAAGATAAACTTAAAATAACCCTTTTACTCTAAACTTTTTAAATTTGGGTTCATCAGGGCTTAGTGCTGCAGAAAGACATATATGTCCAAATAATGTACATAAGCCCAAGGTACTTTGGAAGGATATTCTAACAGAACAATGGAAAGGTCCTGACCCAGTAATTGTCTGGAGTCCGGGGTCTGTTTTTGTGTTTCTACAGGGAGAAGAGTAGCCAATTTGTATTCCAGAGAGATTAACTAAAGAGATTTCTACAGACCAAAAATAAGATGATTTGGCTCAAATCAATAAGAGCTGATATCCAGAACTCCAGTTTGGCTGTTCTTACATCTGTGACAGAACCAGAATGTTTTTTTCAACATCTATTTTATTATTGCCCTTTCTCATATCATGAAGTTTTATTTTGTTTTTTTTTTTAGCTCATACAGACCTAGGTTAATGTTTTGCTGATCAGTTCTATTTTTGGACAATAGAGTTTTTAGACATTGCAATGGAGATTTCACCTGTAAAAAGTCATAAGGCCTTTAATATTATGTCATGTGTTGTATGTATTATATTATGTGTGCACACTTGTGTTTTGTGTTATATGTTTGATTTCAGCATCTTTTCTGTGTTGACTATATTCTTTTCAAGTTGATATACTTTGTCTTCATTATCTGATGTTCTGACTTCTACTTGATCTAGTCTGTTTGTAATATTCTCATTAGCACTTTTAATCTGATTTACGGTTTCTTGCATTTCTATGATTACAACTTGATTATTTTTAACACCTCTATCTCCTGATAAAGCTCATTCTTTGTGGATTTAATTTGTGTGGTTAGTTCCTCTTCAAAATATACTTTCAATGTTTAGATTTGCTGTCTCATGTCTTCTCTAATATTCCGTTCCATCTGAATTAGGAATGCCTTGATTTCTTTCCCTGTCCATATTTCTGATTCTTCTAGGTCCTCCTGTATATTTAGATTGTACTGCATTGTTCGTAACCCTTTTTTCCCTTGTTTTTTCATATTGTTCACGTTGCTTTCCAGCTCTGTTTGACTGCTTTGTAACTGCTTTCTCCTATACATTTGTTTTGGCTTTGTATATCTCTGTTGTCTCTCTTTTGTGGTGGGAGATTATGCCTAGAAATTTTGGGCTTTGTTGTACTTTAAAGCTGATTCATTCAATTCATATAAGGCTTCTAGGTTCTGTATGCATATAATGATTTGCTGTTTGTTCTTAGGACTATATGTTTAGGTTGGGTGCTCTGGTGGTACAATGGTTAGTATGACTTGGCTACTTTAGAAGATTGCTCCACTGAAGGTGGATACTACCAGGCAATTGGATCAGGGTGTTGGTAGTAGCTAGGTATTTAGGAGTCTTATAGACAGCCTCGAGACATTCACCTATTTGCATTTAGACAATTACACACAATGGAAGATGTAATGCTTGGGATGAGAGTTGGGCGGTAGGAGAATGAAGGTGCTCTTAAAAAGAAAAAATGATAGAGGGAGAGATAGATTAGAGGGGAATGAAAAGAACAATAAAACTTGAAATGGGATAGAAAGAGAGAAGGAAAAGGGGGGAAAGGAACAGGGAGAGAAGAAGGAGAGAAAAAATATCAACAACAGCAACAACAACAACAACAAAAAAAATTAAAGTCTTAGAGATCCACCTTCTTCTCTTCCAGTAGGCAGAGCTGTGCCTTCCAAGTGGAGTGTCTGCTCTCTACCTGCCGAGAGCTATCCCTGTACTGCGTCTTCTGGGGGTTTCTCAGACTTGTCAGTCCAGAGCCATTTCACTTCTCCAGCTCTTAACCCCCTTCCTCCTGTCAGCCTGCCAGCCAGGTCCTGTTTCCCAGAAGTGATTCTCCAGAGATCTAGTTACACTTGAAGCCCCACCGAGTGTCCCCTTTAAGCCCCAGTGCTGTGGTAAACTGGCGGCTAAGACCTTAGGGGTCACCGCTGATGATATGGGGGCCTTGGGGTCTTGGCTCCCCTCTGCTTCCCTACGGACATGACCCCTGAGAAGTCAATGAAGTTTCCTGGCTGCTTGTATCAGTATGGGGAGTCACGCACATGCTAAAGTGGATTCTGCTGGGAAGGAATTTCGCCAGCCGAACTCCGATGACGTCAACTCTCTGCTATGGCGGGCCCCAGGCTTCTTGCCGGATTGACTGAGGGGAGGGGTGGGACTGGCCCGGCCCGGTTCGCCTCAGCTCCTGGCGCGTGGAGGCTTGGCTAAAGACTTCTTCCTGCCAAGCTGTGTCTCAGCGTCTAGCAGGACCCAGTCACTTTGGCTGTGGGCGCATGGATTGATCTGCAGCTGTGCCCGCGGTGCGTGGACTGTGGCTGGTGAATCTCGAACTCCGTGTCTAGTGGCAGGGTCCCACTCGTCCGGGTCACACAGACGCTTCAAAAAAATTCTAGTAGCTCCCGGGCGGTCTCCCTTCAGTGGAATTTTGCTAGGAGAATCTCCGTTGGTAGAATCCAAGAGTTATCCTTGCGACTTTATGACCCCATCACTGTGAGTGCATTAAAAGCGCAGCCTCTCTGCCCGCCGCCATGTTGGATCCACCTTTTCTTTGCATTATATTTAATAATTCTCTTCGAGACAATGTAAATTGTTAAGAAAATTGTTTTCTTTTAGTGCCTTTTGGAATGTTACATAATTCTTTCTTTAGGCATTGTTGCCAGAATTTCTAGCTTCATCCCAGTGCATGTGAAGACAAAGATAAAACCAATCTGCAGCTTCTGCAATAGCCTTCACTGAACTGCTTGCAGAACTTGCCTGGACTATGTATCACTTGTATGCATTGTGAACTCACCTGCATGCATTGTGAACTATCTGTTGGTGCAGCGACTTGTGGTAGTGTTGGGGTATTTCTCTGATGATGTCATCGGTGGTACAATTTTTTCAAAAAGAGCCATCAATTGCCTTGGTGTATCTTCCTCCCTTCTGCTTGTCATGGTCGTTCAGCTAAAATTTGGGTGCCAACAGAGATGAGGCAAAGAATCTCACCCACCCCTGGTACAAAGACCTCTCCACAGGTGTGGATGTATACTGGACCTGTAGTCAGTGATGGGTAAGATCCAATTACAATGGTACCAATCTAAGACAGGAGGCTGACACCTTGAGGTCAGCTCATTTGATAATGGGTAAGGACCATATGTACTATTGGACAACCTAAGGCAGGCACGGTCCCTAAGCCACATGCTTGTTGTTTAAACAGAGAGGGTTAGATGTTGAGAGCCACAGCCCAAGGGGCCAAAGCAAACTTTCAGACTGCCAGCTGATGGTTGGCTCACAGCGGCCCCAGCAACATCTAGCTGATTAGCTCCTCTGCGGTGATGCCCATTGGGCTGTTTCCCCACCCTTTCAAATTATGGAGCTGCTTCTTGGGGGACTTTTTTGGCTCTGCTCAAACAACCCAGCCAATCGACCTCAAGAGCAGGAGGAGTGAGGAGGTTGAGAGCTTGTGGGAAGCCGGTGGTGGCAGTTGTGCTCTGAGTGTTTTTCCCGAGGAGCTATTTTTTGGCGTGTGTGGTTCTAAAAATAAAGTTAGCTTTTGACAAGTGGCTCCTGAATTGTGCCCAGCCAGACTGTGGCAATCCTAAATTGATGGAGCAAAATAACCAAAACAGAATAGAAATACAAGCAGTTCAGAGGAGGCATGGTGTATAGCTGGACTTACCTTTTGTATGATAAAGGGTAGGTGTTATAAATCAAGTCAATATTAAATTGAAGTAGTTCTCCCTGTGTTTTAAAGATAACAAATACGTGAATTCCTGTCGCCCTTTATCTGTATCCTATTCAGCACATGTATTTTTGCATGCACATATAGAATCCTACCTGGTAACACATGTACACTTTTGTGAGGTGGCAGACTTGGCAGATACAAATTGTCAAAAGAGATCACTCCTCCTGAACGTTGTTGGAACTGAAAATTAAAACTATGGATGAGCTTCCTAGTTGAACAAGATAATACATAAATCCATGTTCAGTAAAATGAATATTTTTGGATCTGTGAATGATATATATTTCATGATAAATTTCGATTCGCATATATATTGCTACCTTTTAATGTCTGTGCGTGTGCGTGTGTGTGTGTGTGTGTGTGTGTGTGTGTGTATACACACACTCTCCAGATTTTTCAGAATATAAAATATATGTGTCTTATTATACAATCCCTAAATGCATTCATATTCATGTATGTGGATTTATAATCAAATGTTCACAAAATTATTCTCAGAAATATTCCTTCACCTCAAATACATATTGTTTCCTAGTACTGAAATCTAAATTCAGTGAATGGTGCATAGAAGTCCTAATTTTTCTACAGTAACTGACCCACTTTAACATCAATGCAAGTAGATTACTATGGTACATGATGTGTATTATGACGTTCATTTTTATTCAACAATGTTACATGACTATTTCTTCAGTTTATGCACATCATAGGATAAATATTTCATTCACAAGTTTGCAAATTTATAGGCATTTGTTTCACTTTCTATCACTTCCTGCTTCAGTACACATGTATTCCTCCATGTTTTTTGACTGGTCTTTTCATGAGAATACTTTTCATTTTAGATTTCAATAATCATTTTGAAGCAAACCTCACACACTCTTCATGACAAATCATAACCCTAATATTACCATTAGATCTATAAATGGTTGTAATGAATGTATGTATATCAATATAAGATTTCCTGTATATTTTAAGATATCAATTCAATCCATAATTTAAAGTTGGAACCAGTTATATTATTTATTCACAGTATTGTCTATTCATTTATTTTATCAATATTTGTAGACACAGTGTAGACCTATTTGTACACCCAATACTAATTTATACATCTTCAAAATATTGACCACATAATTGGTTTAAGAAATACTCATGTCACCTGATCTACATATACACTTTATCACAGTAATATTCTGGACACAAAATGCAAAGTTCACACTTATGATTGTACCAAAACCTAAATGGAAAGTGAGCATGGATTACTAAAAACATCCAAGTCCAGATTGCCTAATGCTCTCAAATGTCAATCCTATTGTTGCTAAATATTTGTTTCTTTCTAAGATTGTATATTCAACATCTACCATGCTGAAAATATCTAATCCTATCACTCAATTTATACTTTGCTTGATTTCTTCCTGTCTCTATTGATATCTGCTTCCCTATATATTTTCCCCAGTTAATCATTGTAACTGACTCATCACATGTGCTGACATTTACATTCATTCTCTACCAGAAACCCTATTGCTAAAGAACTTTTGGAGCAAATCCTATACTCACTCTTCTTCCTAAACCTACTGACTATCTTTCCAATCCTACCAACTACCCTTTTTAAGTGGATGTTTTCTTCTACATTTGATCATCCAATTTGCAAGGTCCTATGCCATTTTTTATCGATTTATCTGAGACATCTGTGCAGAAGGTATTTCAAAGCTAAGTATCCCAATCATGGACCCAATGCTCTTCTGGGCTTCAAATCTTACCTAGACTTCTGTATTCATACTTATATTTCACCTATATATTCTTGTAAATATCACAGGTTCCCATTGCCATTATTCATCATGCAGAATGATTCCTAACCCAAATCAAACCTGTTATTACCCTAACCATACACTGTTCCCTCAATCTAACTTTACAGAAAAGCAGGGACAGAATTGGTCTTGCAATCAGGAGTGTAGGGGATCTTCCACCTGCTGAGAACCTCAAAGGTCAATACAGAAATAATCCATGGAGAAGATGTAGGCAGCAATGAAGGACCTGAGGGAGGAAAAGTCAACTTCCATCGTAAACAACCTGGTAGGGTGAAGGGATGTGTCTGAATCAGCCTCTCTCTTCTTAATGTAGAGAAGATGGACCAAACCAAGCCTGTGTGGAGAGCTGTTCCCAGGTGCCTATGGTTGATATATCATTCTAACTTGTGAAAATGTCACAGGAAGTAGGTGCACCCTCCATCTCATGGGACCCTTGGAAGCAACTGTTAGGACAAAGTGGTTGCCAAGGCAGTGACTTCATTCACTTCCTGAAGGAAGTTACCTCACATAACTTCCTTGGTAATGGAACTCTCTAAACTTGGGATTCAGGAAGCCAGGAGACCACAGCCAGTTCCAGTCCCAGTTCCAGTGGTCTCACTTGTTTGGGTAAACCAAGGACAGAGTCAGTCTTTCTTGGTTCCTAGTTATGTGAGGATGGCCAAATGCCAGGAAAGCTAAGAAGAGGGGCCTTTCCTGAGAAAGCAGGTAGTGGATCACCAGTGACTTCTGACAACTTCACAGAGTTGGCCAAGGAGACCAGAACTGAGACAGCACAGTGCATTTCGTGGAAATACAGTATATCCCACCAATCATAGGACACTCCGGATAGTCACAGACCTACTTTGGGGAAGGTGCTGCCTTTTTGAGTGTGGGTGTGAGTTTGAGAATATGTAGGAAAGGCGACTTGTTTGGTTTGGAGAGGACTTTATCTAGTATGTCCTCTGACAAGGTGAGTGTTTCTATTACTGTGTATCCCACTCTGTTTGTGGTCTTGGTATTAGAAAAAGAATGCATCATGGATGTGTTCTGTCTAGTAAAAAGCTTCCCAGCATTCATACTGCCAATTTATGAATGGATTACGGCTAGCCTTATCAATGGGCAAAACCTACTATCTTTCTAAGTTCCTGTTTTCTTCCTGAATTCTGGACACTCTCCAGAATAGGCTCACAGTTTTGTGTCCAAGCTATGTGGCACCTCCAAGCTCTGTCACATGGCCATGTACTGGAGAGCTGAAGGGAAGGGGAGCATGTCAGAAAACTCAGATATCATTGTGACCAGGAAAGTCTCAGTGGAGAAACCCTGCTTTGGGTCATTTGCTTACCTATTTTTCTGTTGCCCTAAATGTAAGGAAAGTCTTTGGCTCAGGCCACCTTTTTGTGAAGCCTGAAGAAAACAGTATTCAAATGGAAATGAGTGGGCATCACCTGTGGCTCTTTGCTTAATTTCTTTGGAAATAGATGTGTCTGAATCAGCCTCTTGGCTCTCGGTGAAGCTGGGGCTTAGATTGTCAGCACCTGATGGATCTAAAGAAAGATCTTATGTGTGCATCCATAACCAAAATTCAAAAAGATCAGTCATTGTGGATGAAGTCTCTCACCTTCCTCTGTTAGGTTCCTGACCTCCATCAAGTGTGATTATGGACCCTTGGGTAAAATGAGTTCTTCAAAGCCCTGCAGATGTGCTAGTGTTTTCTCATGACTACAAACCACATAAAGAATCTATACCTGACAGTCAGTAGGCCTCAAATAGTAGAAGCAGAGCAGTATTAATGGCAGGCCTATTTGATCACTCCTGGTTGACAGGAAGAGTGTCCAGGCCACACTTACTTTAGGCAAATGAGGGGCAAGGAAGCTTATATTGGACACTGTCTTGAGCTGCGCCACTTATGGAAACCTCTTGCCAGAAGTTATGATGAATGTCTATATGGAAGAAAATTAGGGCCATGTGGGAGTGTTTTGGTTATAATTGTGGTCATTTTTGTGGCAGTTGGAAGAGATGACTCGGTCCACCAGGGCTTCACTCTTGGGTGATTCCCCTTATAGACTGAGTTCTGGAACTGACCTCAGAGTAGTATTGCCATGAATTGAGTTGGGATTTTAGGAGGCCACGCATGAGATTCACGCTTGGAATCTGAAATCTAGTCCCAGGTTGATTTTCCACAGAGCACTGGGAATCTCAGCCAGGATATCTCATGATTTTATTATGAAAAACATGGCAGCCATAGTTGAGAGTCAAAACACACATGGACCGCACATTGTACAGTTCAATGGGCCTGGCTTCCTGTGACCTTTTGGCCACTCTTTGGGAAGCCTTTCCTGTGAGTGTTGTCCAGAGAATTCATTGAAATGAACTTCCTCACCATTTAGTGGTTCCTGAATGAATTGAAACCCACAGTGCCTCCAACTTCATCCTTGAAAAATGGCTAGATGAATACCATCAAATTTTTGAAATTCCCATGACCAGGTGGCACTGGAGAAACTTTGGATGTCCTGTTGCTGATCATGAGTATACAATACAGTGCCTTGATTGACTGGGTTTCATGAAAATGTTGAAGAACAGTGATGCCAGTAAGTTTGAGCCTCCTGAGTAGTGGGCTTAGAGTAGTGGTGTGCAGGTGTGTGATAAAACATCTGTGGTGGAGTCATGTGGACCTTCCATTGGCTTCCAAATAGCTTGTGACTGACATAGTGTAGCCAGCAAACCCTTATATGTAAATGCATCTTGTTATATGGAGAGTTTTCAGGGCAATGTTCCGAATCAGGTTGCTATGGTCAAGGGGGCAAGCTATGTGGGGTAAAGGCCTGGTTGGTGCATTCTCTTGCAGACCCTGACACACCACACATGACAGAACTCCCTCTAGCACTGTGTCCCAGTTGAAATCTTTGTATTTCACGAAGCAAATACCAAACTCCCAGTGCAGCAGCAAGAAACACCACGAAAATTGGAAAATGACCAAATGGTTTCAGAGTCCTCACAGGGAGACACATAGCCCCCAGTGGCCACAGTTTACCTACAAAGAGAGAATTCAGCACTGCTGTCTCATGTTCATTGGAAAATAAGAAACAAGATCCTTCAGGTCACATAGATGCAGATCCAGCTTTAATTGTCTCACCACAAATGAAGATTAAGCTCCTGACAACAACATATATTTCAAGTTCCCAACCTCAGAGGCAGTTTCTCAAGAAGTCTTTAGGCCAGCAAGGATCCATTTTTGTGGAGGGTTTACCCTGTTTGTTACTTTTGTAAACTCATCTACCACCTCCAAGTTTGTGAACAACTGAGCATATTGCATTCCATATATATATATATATATATATATATATATATATATATATATATATATATATATATACAGATTTTCGAACTCTTCTCCTGTAATTGTGTCTTACTTGGGGCAAAGGTAATGTCAAGGCATTGTTCTGGATAAGAGTGGGAAGATTTTTCATAGCAAATAATTACATACACATTGGATACCTTTTCCAATTTTCCATTCGAAATACTGAATCCCTGACACTAACCCATAGCCTACTAGACTCTGACTACTTATCCTAATATGATGGAGAATAATAATCCAAACAGAATAGAAATACAAGCAGTTCAGAGGAGGCATGGTGTATAGTTGAATTTGCCTTTTGCATTATGTAGTGTAGGAGTTATAAATCTAGTAAACTTTTGTTGAAATTGTTCTCCATGTGTTTTTAAAGTTAACAAATATGTGAATTCCTGTCTCCCTTTCTCTGTAGCCTATTTGCACATGTATTTTTATATGCACATATAGAATCCTACAAGGTACAACACGTACATTCTTGTGAAGTGGTTGACTTGGCAGATACACATTGTGAGAAGAGATCACTTCTCCTAAATGCTGTTGGAAGATAAAATTCGAACTCTCTGTGAGCTTCCTAGTTTAACAACATTATACATAAATCCATGTTCAGTAAAATGAATATTTTTGAAACTGTGGATGATATATATTTCATGGTGAATTTCAATTGGCATATATATTGCTACTTTTTAATGTCTGTGTGCATGTGTGTGTGTGTGTGTGTATATATATATATATATATATATATATATATATATATATATATATATACAAACTTTCCAGATTTTTCAAAATATGAAATACATGTGTCTTATTATACATTTCCTAAATTCATTCATATTCATATATGTGAATTTATAATCAACTTTTCACAAGATTATCGTCAGAAATATTCATCCACCTGAAATACGTATTTGTTTCCTAGTACTGAAAACTATCTTCAGTGAATGGTGCCTACAAATCCTAAAATTAATACAGTAACTGACCCAGGTTAACATCAATGCAAATTGATTCCTATGGGACATGATGCGTATTTTGACGTTCATTTTTATTCAAAACTGGTACATTACTATTTCTTCAGTTTATGCACATAATAGGATATGTATTTCATCCACAAGTTCGCTAATTTAGAGGCATTTGTTTCACTTTCAATCACTTCCTGCTTCAGAACACATGTATTTTTTCATGGTTCTTGACTGGTCTTTTCATGAGACTTCTTTCCAAACACATTATTTTTGATTTCCATAAACACTTTTGAAGCAAAACTCACACACTTTTCATGATAAACCATAACCTTAATTTTACCATTAGATGTATAACTAGTTGGAATGAATGTATGTATATCAATATAAGATTTCTTATATATTTTAAGATATGAATCCAATGCATTATATAAAGTGGAACCAGTTATATTATTTATTAACAGTATGGTCTATTCATGCATTAGCTCTATATTCATAGACACAAGGTACACGTCTTTGTACCCCCAATACTAACTTATTAATCTTCAAAATATTGCTCCCAGAAATGATGGAAAAATTACTCATGTCACCTGATCTACATATACATTTTATCACAGTAATATTCTGGACACAAAATGCAAGGTTCACACTTATTATTGTACCAAAGCCTAAATTGAAAATGAACATGGATTACTAAACACAGCCATGTCCAGGTTGCCTAATGCTCTCAAATATCAATCCAATTAGTGACTCATATTGGTTTCTCCTAAGATCATATATTCAAATTCAACCCTATTGAAAATGTCTAATCCTATCACCCACTTTATACTTTGCCTTATTTCGTAATATCTCTATTGATATCTGTTTTCCTACATATTTTCTCCGGTTCACTATTTTGACTGACTCTTCACATGGGCTAACATTTACATTCACACTCTAAACAAAACCCTATTGATAAAGAATATTTTTTTTCCAAAACCTATACTCACTCTTCTTCCTAAACCTAACAACTATCTTCCTAATCCTACCGACTATCCCTTTTTGACTGAATGTTCTTTTCTACACCCAATCATCAAAGTAAACATTGGGCGAGCTTCGGAGGAAGAGACCACCAAAAGACTATCTCATGCAACAGCAAAGGGTTTATAGGGGGTCAGCATGCAGGGGGTCCGAGCTCACTTGAATAGAGCAGAGAGCCCTGAGAAGAGCTTAAGCAGAGCTTATATACTTTCTTTGGGGAGGGCAGGGAGCGAAGTTTATTGATGGGTGAGGGAGAGTGGGCGGTTTGCATTCAACCGGGTGAGGGAGTACATTCTGCAGTTTGGCATTTGGGGACAGGACATTCTGGGAACAAGATTAGCAAACAGTTCTCAAGATTTCAACAGTGTTTTGTTAAGCATACAGAAAAAAAAGTGACAAGTACATATTTTATTAATCTTTCATTCCCCACTTCTTCTTCTAGCTAATTTTAATCATAAAAGTGATCATTGGGGGGTGTCACATTCTATGTCTGCTAGTGGGGTATTACCATAAGTTTAACTTGTCCAATTTGAGCTTAGAGAAAAGAAATTACACGGTTGAGCAAACAGGGTTTTATAGTTAACAATAATATGGAGATTATTATCAGACAGGCCAGGGTTGATAAAAAAGTAGTCAAACAGGGGGACTAGGTGAACCAAGTCTCAAACCACTTTTTTTTGGTCCTCTCACTCTCTCATTGACGCTCTTCAAGGTGTCTTTTTAATTTAATCATTTTTTTTTACAACTACATTATGCTCGGAATAAACACAAAATTCTTCCCAGGAAGTGACAAATACCTATTTTATTAACCTTTCACTTCCAACTATCCCTTTTTGACTGGATGTTCTCTTCGACATTCAATCATCGAAGGTACAAGGTCCTATGCCATTGTATATTGATTAATCTGACACATCTGTGCACAACCTAACTCAAAGCTAAGTATTCCAATCAAGGGCCCAATGCTCTTTTGGGCTTCAAATCTTACCTAGATTTCTGTTTTCATACATATATTTCACCTATATATTCTCATACATATCGCAGGTTCCCAATACCATTATTCATCCAGCAGAATGATTCCTAACCCAAATCACACATGTTATTAACCCTAACCATACACTGTTCCCTCAATCTAACATTACAGAACAGCAGGGACAGAGTTGGCCTTACAATACAGGAATGTAGTGGATCTTCCACCTGCTGAAAACCTCAAAGGTCCATGCAGAAATGATCCCTGGAGAACATGTAGGCAACTATGAAGGACGTGAGAGAGCAAAAGTCATATTCCATGGAAAACAACCTGGTAAGGATGAAGGGTTGTGTCTCATTCACCCTCTCTCCTTAATGTAGAAAAGATGGACCAACCAAGGCTTTTGTGGAGAGCTGTTCCTGGGTTCCTATGGTTGAGATACCTATCTAACTTGTGAAAGTGTCAGAGGAAGTATGGAAGCAACTGTTCGGAAAAAGTGGTTGCTAAGGCAGTCACCTCATTCAGTTCCTGAAGGAAGTGACCTCACCTCACTTCCTTGGTGATGGAACTCTGTAAACTTGGGATCCAGGAAGTCAGGCATCCAGAACCAGTCCAATTCCCAGTACAGTGGGATCACTTGTTTAAATTTACCAAGGACAGAGTCAGTCTTTCTTGGTACCTACTGATGTGAGGATGGCCAAATGCCAGGAAAGTTTGAAGACTGGCCTTTCCAGAGAAAGCAAGAAGTGGCTCACCGCGGGCTCCTGATATTTCACAGAGTTGGCCAAGGAGACCAGATCTGAGAAAGGACAGGCCATTTCTGGGGAACATAGTATAGCCCACCATTCAGAGGACACTCTGGATAGTCACAGACTTACTTTGGGGAAGGAGGTGCCTTTTTCAGTGTGGGTGTGAGTTTGTGGTTTTGTCTTATATTCTGAGAATAGGTAGGGAAGGCGGCTTGCTTGGTTTGGAGTGGAATGTTTCTAGAAAGTCTTTTGACAAGGCGAGTGTTTCTATGTCTGTGTATCCCACTGTGTCCGTGGTTGTAGACATTAGAAAAGAGAATGAATCAATGGATGTGTCCTGTCTAGTAGAAAGCTTCCCAGCATTCATCCTACCCATTTTAGGAATGGATTGCAGGTTGCCTTATTGATGGACAACATGTACTGTCTTCCTAAGTTCCTGTTTTCTTCCTGAATTCTGGCCACTCTCCAGAATAGGCTCATGGTTTTGTGTCCAAAATATGTACCACCTACAAACTCTGTGACATGGCCATGTAATCCATAGCTGAAGGGAATGGCAAGCATCTCAGAAAACTCAGATATCAGTGTGACCAGGAAAGTCTCAGTGGAGAAACCCTGCTTTGGCCCTTTTGCTTACCTATTGTTCTGTTGCCCTGAATGTCAGGAAGGTCTTTGCCTCAGGCCACCCTTTGTGAAGCCTGAAGAAAACAGTTCTAAAATGGAATTGAATGGGCATCACCTGTGGCTCTTTGCTTAATTACTTTGGAAAGGAATGTCTCTGAATCAGCCTCTTGGCCCTGTGTGAGGCTGTGGCTTAGATTATCAGCATCGGATGGATCTAAAGAAAGATCCAATGTGTGCATCCAAAACCAAAATGGCAAAAAATCAGTCATTGTGGATGAAGTCTCTTGCCTTCCTCTGTTTGGTTCTTGACCTCCATCAAGGGAGTATTGGGATTTTTTGGGTCAAATGAGTTCTTCCAATCCCTGCAAAGGTGCTTGGGTTTAATAATGACTCCAAATCACATAAGGAATCTATACCTGACAGTCAGTAGGCCTCAAATTGCAGAAACAGAGCAGTATTAATGGCAGAACTATGTGATCAATCCTGGTTCACAGGAAGGGTGTCCAGGCCACCCTGAATTTAGGCAAATGTGGGGAAGGGAGCTTATTATGGACACTCTATTGGGCTGTGCCATTTAAGGAAACCTCCAGCCAGAGGTTATCATGAGTGACTATATGGAAGTAGATGAGGGCCATGTGGGATTGTTTTGATTTTAATCGTGGTAACTTGTGTGGCTTTTGGATGAGATGACTGTGTTCACCTGGGCTTTAACACTGGTGTGATTCTCCTAAGAGACTGAGTTCTGTAACTGACTTCAGAGTAGTAATTGCTTTGGAAATGGATATGTTTTAATCAGCCTCTTGGCCCTGTTTGAGGCTATGGCTTAGATTATCAGCACCAGATGGATCTAAAGAAAGATCCCATGTGTGCATCCAAAACCAATATAGCCAAAATAGCAGTAATTGTCGATGAACTCTCTTGCCTTCCTCTGTAAGGTTCTGAAAGAATAAAAGAAATTGAAATTGAAATGTAAAGAACCAGGTTTTGTAAAGTTTCCAAGCTGCACTCAGCACCTGAAATTCCTGTGGCAGTTAAGACAATTCCCGGATTTGCACATTAGATGTGTGTTGAAATCTTCTCTGAGGAGCTAGTTACTTAACAGCCCCTCCCCAGAAACCATGCAGCTCACCACGTATACATCACAGTGCATCCACCAATCAATTTAAATGTATACCCCTTCTTAGGGCTGACCAATCACCCCCTGCCCAACCTGTTCCCGCCAATGAATGTGCTAATCATGTTTTAGAGTTGTTTTTTGATTTTCCTGTGGAATATGATGATTTGCTAAAGGGGGCTATGATGTGTGTAAAGTCCCTACCGTCTCTAAAGAATGTATATAAACTCCGCTCAAGTGGTTCTTAGGGCTCTTTGTTCTTTGCTCCTTTGAAGTGAGCCCTGAGCTCCAGCACGCTATACCCCCAATAAACCCTTTGGTGTTGCCTGAGAAAGCCTGTTGGTGGTCTTTTCCTCCGATGTTCGCCCCACCTTTTCATCTGGAGGCCCCAGGTGAGATATCCGGCGCAGCGGACGAAAGACCCCAAGGGACTCCTCTCAGGGTAAGAAAGGCACCTCTTTCTGGTTTCGGGTTTCAGGTGAGGGCTTGGCAAAGTGGCTGTCGGTGAAGAGCATTAGCTCTCTCTGACGGTGGCTGGCAGACGTGTCACAGAGCTACTGGCCACGTCCCTGGAGGACACTCCAGAGGATGAAGGAAATCAAGGAATATTAGTTTCCTCAACTCGGTTATATTTTGCTTCAGGATTCGGTTTGCCAGCCCATCAGGTTTTGCTGGCTACACAGTTTTGTTCATTGTCCCGAACTCATGTTGAGTTTACTGTCTGTCTTTATTGTCTAACCCATCAGGTTTTGCCAGTTACTGAGTTCTAATATTTGTCTTGGACCCATGTTAAACGTTTACTGTTTGTCTTTGTCTGTGTTGCGTTTGTGTCTTCACTGTCTCTTTTTGAGTAACTCCCATTATGGCACAAAGCACTTTCATGCTTCTGTCGCTGACCCTTGATCATTGGACTGATGTCCGCTCAAGGGCCCAGAATCATTATTTTTCAGTTAAATGTCAGACCTGGCAGACTCTCTGTGCTTCAGAATGGCCCATCCTCAAAGTCGGGTGGCCCGCAGAAGGATCCTTCTACTTCCCTCTAATCCGAAAAGTCAGAGATATTGTCTTTCAGCCGGGACCACGTGGCCACCCAGATCAACAGCCATATACCCCTTCCCCATTATCCTATCATTCAAACCTTCCGTTCCCTCCCCATCTTCCCCCCATTCTTCCTGAGTCACAAGACTGGACAATCCTCCCCCTCCTTATCCTCTACCCTCGCTCCCCAACCGCCAACACATTCCAGATGATTCTCCCACCACTGACACAGCCTCTCCGCCACTAGAGGCAATTGGGCCAGACCCAAGCCCTCCAAGGGACTTCTCTGCAGCAGCAGCAGCCCCTCCTTTTCTGGTGGAAGCTGGGCCACCTGAAGAAACCCGCCAGCTACGGAAAATAGAAAACTCAGAAGCCACTGTGATGCTCCCTCTTCGTCCTTATGGGCCCATGAACCGACAAAACTGGGACCCCAACACCTTTGAAGGTTGGCAGCATTTGTCCACTTATCACCGGGCTCTAATAGCGGGGCTCCGAGTGGCCGCCAGAGGGCCGACTAATTTGGCCATGGTAAGAGAGATAATCCAAGGTCCTAATGAGTCTCCCTCTATGATTCTGGAGAGAATTATGGAAGCAAATAGAAAATATACTCCTTTTGATCCTCAGGCAGAGGACAAAAAAACCTCTGTTGCAATGGCCTTTATCCAGCAGGCTGCCCTAGATATTAAGAGAAAGTTACAACGTCTAGATGGATTACAAGATATGACCTTAAGAGATTTAGTCAGAGAAACTGAGAAAGTATATTATAAGAGAGAAACTGAGGAGGAATGGGAACAGATGAGAGAGAAGGAAAGGGAACAAAAGGAGGATGAAAGGAGCAAAAGGCAGACTAAATCATTGGCTAAGGTTTTGGTCAGAGCAGCAAATAGACCAGAAGTTAAAAAGCACAGAGACAAGAAGGGATACATGGGCCCATGCCAAAGGCTGCCCCTGGCCTCAGATCAATGTGCCTACTGTAAGAAAAAGAAAACTTCGACAAAGAGTGGCCCAAAAAGAGGCAGAGAAACCAGTATAGGACGAGACTTGAAGGATCCAGCCACTGCCTCACCCTGAAGTCGTATGGTTTACGAACGAGAGCAGCTTCCTCCAAGATGGTACGTGGTGGGCTGGAGTAGCAGTAGTTAGCAAAACTAATGTCATCTGTTTCTCTGGTCTCACAGAAGAGACATCAGTCCAAAAGGCAGAACTGATTGCCCTTACGAAAGCATTGGTACTAGCAACAGGCAAAAGGGCCACCATATACACTGATAGCCGCTATGCATTTGCCACTGCAAATGTGCACGGGGCTATTTACCAGCAAAGGCAGCTATTAACCTCCGCTGGGAAAGAAATAAAGAAATAAAGAACAAAGATATGATCCTCCACCTTCTCTCAGCAGTGCAGGGCCCTACGGACCTAGGCATAGTGCACTGTCCAGGGCACCAGAAGGGAAACGACCCCGTGGCGGTTGGAAACAGAAGGGCAGATGAGGAAGCTAATTGGCAGCCCTAAACGGAGTGCCTCTGTTCACTTTTTCCACACCGGGGGGAACAAAAATCAGGAGACTTGGCCGCACCGGAACATTCAGGCAACTTATCATCTGAGGAGACAGATACAGAACTCTGGGAACCTACAGAGCCAAGTACACAATTTTCAAAAGCCCACCTTTATCTCAAAGACATACACCAGCTCACCCACTTAGACTCTAAGAAGTTATAGGCACTCTTAAAGGACCAAAGGAAGGAATTATTATTGACTGACTCACAGAGGAAAGAAATAACTGCGCAGGTGACTACAGCTTGTCAAGTTGGCCAATTAGTTAATACTTACCCATCAAAGCTTACTTCAGGGAAGCGCTTATGAGGAATCAGACCAGGACAATTCTGGGAAGTGAGATTTACTGAAATAAAGCCAGCAAGGATTGGACTTAAATGTCTCCTAGTCTTTGTAGATACTTTTTCAGGATGGGTCGAAGCCTTCCCCATGAAGAAAGAAATGACTCAGCTGGTGGTCAAAAAGATCCTAGAAGACATTTTCCAAGGTTCAGCCTGCCTAAGGTAATAGGGTCGGATAAGTGACCGGTATTCATGGCCCAGGTAAGACAGGGATTTGCCAGGACCCTGGGGATTAATTGGAAGTTACATTGTGCTTATAGACCCCAGAGCTCAGGACAGGTAGAAAGGATGAATAGAACCATCATAGAGACCTTAACGAAATAAAGCTTGGAGACTGGCATGAAAAATTGGACTCTGTTCCTAAGTTATGCACTGTTTTGTGCAAGAAATACCAAGTCTTCCTCTTTGTGTAACCTCACCCCTTATGAAATTCTCTATGGTGCCCCTCCTTCAGTAAGGGACCTAACCCCAACTAGGAGACTTAATGATTCCTTTCACACCCCCTTGCTTGACAGACTTAAAGCCCTTGAACAAAACCAGCACCCAGCGATACCTGTGGAAACAGTTGGCCTCTGCTAATCAGCCTGGAGATGAGGGAACCCCACATGGATATCAAGTGGGAGAGTTCATCTACGTGAGATGGCATCAGGTGTCATCCCTGGAACCCCGCTGGAAAGGACCATACCAGGTGCTGCTTATAACACCCACAGTGGTGAAAGTGGATGAGATCACTTCATAGATCCATACCACCCATCTCATGCCTGCACCCTGTACAGACTCTGGCTGGAAACTGAAACAGACTGGTAACCATCTCAAGTTGTGTGTCCGTCGTGTGGGTAGGGCTATGGATTCTTCCCCTTACCATCAGCAGTCCTAATCCCCATCAGCCTGTTCAGCAACGATGGCAAGTTATAAATCCTACTGGGCAAGTAGGGTGGTGTATTTCACATACAGCCCCCTTATGGAATTGGTGGCCATCTCTCCCCCCGGACATTTGTCAGCTTCCCATAGGCCTCTCTGACTGGGATCTCCCTGACATAGAGGACCCCACACAGATCCCACTCAAATGCAAACCAGGGCAACATAGACCACTTTACCCCATGAATTATGGATGTCATCTCCCCAAGCTCACGTGTAAACTAGCCAGTCAAGACTATTATGTGTGCCCAGCAGATTTCCAAAGTCGCAAACAGGCCCAAACCTGTGGAGGACCCAGTAACTTTTATTTTAGATATTGGGGTTGTGAACAAACGGAAGCTGCATGGTGGAACCCAAACTCCCCAGACAGCAAGATTTGGGTACGATGAAATGACACCTGGATTGATCCCAAGAAATGTGCCGCTAGCCAAGTGATGTCAAAAACTCGCTGTGGAAAGAATAGTCTATGTTACCCCCTCAATATAACTTTCACTTCCAAAGGAAGGGGCTACCTCAGAACAAAATGGCCTATGAGAAATACGTGGGGAATGCAATTCTATATTTATGGCCCAGGTTATGACTTTGGTCTCTGGTTCACCCTCCAGCTTAAAAAGAAAGAAAATCCCACAGCAATAGGGCCCAATCCCCTCAAGCCAGGAATTAAGCCTCCTAAACCTCCCATGCCTAGATCTACCAGGACCCCTCTACCATCTCATAATTCCCGGTTTCTGTCTTTGCCTACTTCCCCAGTCCAGAGTACAGCTGACTCCACCCCCTGGGAACTAATTAAAGGAATGTTTATGGTACTGAACTCCACACAGTCAGAACTCATTGCTTTTCAGCCCAGGTATTTGACAGCTCTGTAAATTATTGTGTAATGGTGCAGATACTCCCCAGGGTGCTCTATCATGATGCAGAATCATTCGAAGGTCTACATGGGGGACAAACAACCCAATTTCACCGGGAGCCATTGTCCCTTACTCTAGCCATCCTATTGGGGATAGGAGGTCCTGCAGGAGTGGGTATGGGAACAGCTGCTATGATCCGTGGGTCACAACAATTGGCCCAATTAGAAACATCAATAGATCAAGACTTGAAGACGTTAGAAACCTCTATCACAGTGCTGCAGGAATCCTTAACCTCTCTCTCTCTCTGCATTTGTTTTACAGAACAGGGGAGGACTAGATTTCCTCTTCATGAGGGAGGGGGTCTCTGTGAGGCACTGAGAGAATACTGTTGTTTTTATGCTGACCCTACTGGAGTTGCAAAATAATCCATGAGTAAATTAAGAAAATAACTTGAATAGCGCCAGAGAGAAAGGGAGATTCAACAAGGGTGGTTTGAGTCATGGTTTACCCAGTCCCCCTGGTTAACTACACTCCTATCAGACTTAGCTTGACCCCTGATCATCCTTAAGGTGTTGCTAACTGTGGGACCTTGTTTGCTTAACCGCATAGTTTCCTTATTCCAGGCTCAGATTGGGTAGGTAAAACTCATGCTATTCAGACAGAAATATGCTCCACTGGCAGAAATAGAATTTGAGACGCCAGAATAATTATGAAACATTACTTTTAAGATTAAAAGTAGTCAGAAAAAGGAGTGGGAAATGAAAGAATAAAATATATTGAAATTGAAATGTAAAGAACCAGGTTTTGTAAAGCTTTCAAGCTGCACTCAGAACCTGAAATTCCTGTGGCACTTAAGACAATTCCCAGATCTTCCTATTAGATGTGTGTTGAAATCTTCCCTGACCAGCTAGATACTTAACACCCCTTCCCAGAAACCATGCAGATCTGCACGTATACATCTCAGGGCTTCAACCAATCAGTGTAAATATTAACCCCTTCTCAGGGCTGACCAATCACCCACTGCACGACCTGTTCCCGCCAATGAATGTGCTAATCATGTTTTAGAGTTGTTATTTGATTTTGCTGGGGTATAAGATGATTTTCTAAAAGAGGCTATGATGTATGTAAAAACCCTGCCCTCTCCATAGAATGTATATAAACTCTGCTCAAGTTGTTCTGGGGCTCTTTGTTCTTTGCTCCTCTGAAGTGAGCTCTGAGCCCCAGCATGCTGGACCCACAATAAACCCTTTTGCGGTGGCATGAGACAGTCTCTTGGTGGTCTTTTCCTAAGACGTTCGTCCGAACTTTTCAGTTCCTGACTTCCATCAAGTGAGAATAGGGATCCTTTGCATCAAAAGAGTTCTTCAAAGTCCTACAGTGGATAGTCCATAGGGGCTTGGGTTTTGTCATGACTCCAAATCACAGAAAGAATCAACACCTGACAGTCAGTAGGCCTCAAATTGGAGAAGCAGGGCAGTATTAACGGCAGGGCTATTTGATCATTCCTGGTTCAAAGGAAGGGTGTACAGTCCACCCTGATGTTAGGCAAATGAGGGGCAAAAGAGCTTATTTTGGACACTGTCTTGGGCTGCACCCCTTATGGAAACTTTCAGCCAGAGGTTATGATGAGTGTCTATATGGAAGAATATGAGGCCCATGTTGGAGTGTTTTGATTTAATTGCGGTCATTTGTGTGGCGGTTGGAAGAGATGCCTGGGTCCTCTTGGGCCTGAACACTGGTGTGATTCCCCTTAGAGACTGAGTGCTGGAACGGACCTCAGAGAAGTGTTGCCATGAATTGTGTTGGGATTTTAGGAGGCCTCGCATGAGAGTCGCCCTTGGAAAATGCGATCAGGGTCGCTTTCCACAGAGAGTGGAAATCTCAGCCAGGATATCACATGATTTTATTCTGAAAGACTTGGCAACCATAATTGAGAGTCAAAACACACATGGACCTCACATGTAGACTTCAATGGGCCTGGCTTCATATGACCTTTTGGCCACTCTTTGGGAACCCTTGCCTGTGAGAGTTCTCCAGATCTTTCATTGAAATGAGCTTTCTCACCATTTAAGGGTTCCTAAATGAATTGAAATCCACAGTGCCTCCAATTCCATCCTTGAAAAATGGCTATATGAATACCATTAAATTTTTGAAATTTCAATGACCTGGTGGCACTGGAGAAACTTTGGGTGTCCTGTTGCTGATCATGAGTATACCAGAGAGTGCCTTGATTGACTGGGTTTCCTGAAAATGGTGTAGAACAGAGAAGCCTATAGGTTGGATCCTGCTGAGTAGTGGGCCTAGAGAAGTGGTGGGCATATGTGTGATAAAACATCTGTGGTAGGGGAATGAGGATCTACCATTGAATTCCAAATTGCTTGGGACTGACGTGGTGCAGCCAGCATAAATTTCTATTTAAAGGCATCTTGATATATGGAGAGGTTTCAAGGCAATGTTCAGAATCAGCTTGCTATGTTCAAGGGGGTAAACTATGTGGGTTAGAAACCTGGTTGGTGCATTCTCCTGCAGAACCTGACCCACCACACGAGACATAACTCCCACCAGCACTGTGTCCCAGTTGAGCTCCATGTATTTGGTGAAGCAAATACCAAACTCCCAGTGCAGGAGCAAGAAACACAATGGAGAGTGGAAGAGCAATAAATGACTATACAGTCCACACAGGGAGACACTTAGCCACCAGTGGCCACAGTATACCCACAAAAAGAGAATCCAGCACTCTTCCCTCATGTTCATTGGAATATTACAATTTATGTCCTCCAGGTCACATAGATGCTGACCCAGCTTTGATCATCTCACTAGATAAAAAGCAAAAGCTCCTGACAACAACATATATTTCAAGTGCCCAAACTCAGAGGCAGTTTCTCAAGAAGTCATTAGGCCAGCAGAGCTCCATTATTGTGGAGTGTTTACCCTGTCCCTTACTTTTGGAAACTCCTCTACCACGTCCATGGTTGTGAACTCCTTATCATATTCCATTCCAGATAAGTATTCACAGATTTTCTAACACTTCTCCTCTAATTGTGTCTTACTTGGGGTGAAGGTAATGTCAAGGCATTTTTCTGGATGAAAGTGGGAAGATTTTTGTGTAGCACATATTTGCATACACATTGGATAAATTTTCCAATTTTCCATTCAAAATATTGAATCCCTGACATTAACACATACTCTACTAGATTCTGAATACTAATCCTAATATGTTGGAGAAAAATAACCCAAAAAGAATAGAAGTACAAGCAGTTCAGAGGAGGCATGGTGTATAGTTGGACTTGCCTTTTGCATAATATAGGGTAGGAGTTATAAATCCAGTCAATTTTTTTTGGAAATAGTTCTCCATATGTTTTTAATGCCTATTCAGGACCTGTATTTCTAAATGCACATATAGAATCCTACCTGTTACCACACGTTCATTCTTGTGTGGTGGCTGAATTGGCAGATACAAATTCTGACAAGGGATCACTCCTCCTAAACGCTGTTGGAATTGAAAATTCAACCTATGTGTGAGCTTCCTAGTTGAACAACATTATACATAAATCCATGTTCAGTAAAATGAATTTATTTGAATCTGTGCATGATATATATTTCTTGGTGATTTTCAATTGACATATAGTGCTACTTTTTAATGTCTGTGTATATGTGTGTGTGTGTGTGTGTGTGGGTGTGTGTGTGCATGAGTGTGTATATATATATATATATACACACACACACACTCTCCAGATTATTCAAAATATGAAATATATGTGTCTTATTTTACACTTCCTAAATTTTTCATATTCATGAATGTGGATTTATAATAATCTTTTCACAAGATTATTCTGAGAAATATTCACATACCTTACTAGAGTCTGACAACTAATCCTAAGATGATGGAGAAAAATAATGCAAACAGAATAGAAATACAAGAAGTTCAGTGGAGGCATGGTGTATAGTTGGACTTGCCTTTTGCATGATAAACGCTAGGTGTTATAAATCTAGTAAATTTTCAATTGAAATAATTCTTCATGTGTTTTTAAAATTAACAAATATGTGAATTCCTGTATTCCTTTCTCTGTATCCTATTCATCACATGTATTTTTACATGCACTTATAGAATCCTACCTGGTATCACAGGTACATTTTTGTGAGGTGGCTGACTTGGCCGATACAAATTCTGAAAAAAGATCACTCCTCTTAAACGCTTTTGGAAATGAAAATTCAACCTATGGTTGAGTCCCCTGGTAGAACAACAATATACATAAATCCATGTTCAGTAAAATATATGTTTTGTCATCTGTGGATAATATATATTTATTGATGAATTTTGATTGGCATATATATTACTACTTTTTAATGTCTCTGTGTGTGTTTTGTGTATATATAAATATGTGTATATATATACAAATACACACTCTCCAGATTTTTCAAACTATGAAATATATGTGTCTTATTCAAATTCCCTAAATTCATTCATGTTCATGGACTTGGATTTATAATCAACTTTTCAAAGATTATTCTCAGAAATATTCATCCACCTGAAAAACATATTTGTATCCTAGTACTGAACACTAAGTTGAATGAATGGTGCATACAAAAACTAATATTTCTACAGTAACTGACCCAGTTTAACATCAATGCAAGTAGATTCCGATAGGACAAGGTGTGTATTTTGACGTTCAATTTTATTCAACACTGGTACTTAATATTTCTTCATATAATGGACATCATAGGATATATATTTCATCCACAAATTCACAAATTTATGGGCATTTGTTTCACTTACAATCAATTCCTGCTTTTGAACACATGTATTTCTCCAGGTGTCTTGATTGGTCTTTTCATTAGACTTCTTTCCAAACACATTATTTTCGATTTCCATAATCAATTTTGAAGCAAAACTCACACACACTTCATGATAAACTATAACCCTAATATTACCAATAGATATATAACTGGTTTGAATGAATGTATGTACATAAATATAAAATTTCCTGTATATTTTCAGATATCAATTCAATCCATTATTTAAAGTTGAAAACAGTGATACTATTTATTCACAGTATGGTTTAGTCATGCATTATCTCTATATTCATAGAAAAAGGGTGCACCTATTTGTACCCCCAATACTAATTTATATGTCTTCAATATATTGCTCCTAGAAATGGTGGAAGAAATACTCATGTCATCTGATCTACATATATTTTTTATCAGTGTAATATTCTGGACACAAAAAAAGCAAATGTCACACTTATGTTTGTACCAAATCCTAAATAGAAAGTGTGCATGGATTACTAAAAACACCCATGTCCAGGTTGCCTAATGCTCTCAAATGTCTATCCTATTGGTGACTACATATTTGTTTCTTCCTAAGATTATATATTCAATCTCAAGCCTGTTGAATATGTCTAATCCTATCACTCACTATATACTTTGCCTGATTTCCTAATGTCTCTATTGATATCTGCTTTCCTACATATTTTTTCCAGTTCATCACTGTGACCGACTCTTCACATGTGCTGACATTTACATTCACTCTCTAACCAAAACTCTATTGCTAAAGAACTTTTGGTCCAAATCCTATACTCACTTTTCTATCTAAACCAACACTATCTTCCTAATCCTATCGACTATGCCTTTTTGACTGGATGTTCTCTTAGACATTCAATCAACCAAGGTACATGGTCCTTTGCCATTGTTTATCTATTTATTTGAGACATCTGTGCAGAACATAGTTCAAAGGTAAGTATTCCACTAAAGTGACCAATGCCCTTCTGGGCTTCAAATCTTACCTAGAATTCTGTTTTCATACTTATATTTCACCTCTATATTATTAAATATCACAGAATACCAATACCATTATTCATCCAGCAGAATGATTCCTAACCCTAATCAAACCTGTTATTAACCCTAATCATACACTGTTCCCTAATCTAACTTTACAAAAGAGCAGGCACAGAGTTGGTCTTACAATACAGGAATATAGGGAATCTTTCACCTGCTGAGAAGCTCAAAGGTCCATGTAGATATGATCCCTGGAGCAGATGTAGGGAACTATGAAGGACCTGAGAAAGCGAAAGTCCTATTACATGGCAAAAAAAACCTGGTCAGGACGAAGGGATGTGTCTGAATCAGCCTCTATCTTTTTAATGTAGAGAAGATAAACCAAACCAGGCCTGTGTGGAGAGCTGTTCCAAGTGCCTATGGTTAATATAACATTCTAACTTGTGAAATTGTCACAGGAAATAGGGGCAGCCTCCATCTCAAAGGACCGTTTGAAGAAACTGTTAGGACAAAGTGGTTGCCAAGGCAGTGACCTCATTCAGTTTCTGAAGGAAGTGACCTTACCTAATTTCCTTGGTGATGGAACTCTCTGAACTTGGAATCCAGGAAGACAAGCACCCAGAGGCAGGCCCAGTCTCAGTCCCAGTGGTCTCACTTGTTTAGACTTACCAAGGACAGAGTCCGTCTTTCTTGGTAAATACTGATGTGAGTATGGCCAAATGCCAGGAGAGCTCTGAAGAGCAGCCTTTCCTAAGAACGCAGGTAGTGGCTCACTGCTGGGCCCTGACAACTTCACAGAGTTGGCCAAGTAGACCAGATCTTAGACAGGACAGGCCATTTCGGGGGAACAAAAAATGGCCCACCAGTCAGAGGACTCTCTGGATAGTCACATACCTACTTGGGGGAAAGAGGTATCTTTGTGGGTATGGGTGTGAGTTTGTGGTTTTGTCTCATGTTCTAAGAATACGTAGGAAAGGCAGTTTGTTTGGTTTGGAATGGACTGTGTCTAGTAAGTCCTTTGACAAGGCGAGTGTTTCTATGTCTGTGTATCCCACTGTGTCTATGGTTGTAGATATTAGAAAAGAGAATGCATCAATGGATGTGTTATGTCTAGTAGAAAGCTTCTCAGCATTCATCCTCCCTAATTTATGAATGGACTGTGGCTTGCCTTATAGATGTACAACACCTACAATCTTCCTAAGTTCCTGTATTCTTCCTGATTTTGGCCTCTCTCTAGAATAGGCTCATGATTTTGTTTCCAAGTTATGTACCACCTCCAAGCTCTGTGACATGGCTATGTACTGGATAGCTGAAGGGAATGGGAGCATATCAGAAAACTCAGATATCAGTGTGACTAGGAGAGTCTCAGTGGAGAAACCCTGCTTTGGGTCTTTTGCTTACCTATTTGTCCGTTGCCCTGAATGTCAGGAAGGTCTTTGCCTCAGGTCGCCCCTTTGTGAAGCCTGAAGAAAACAGTTTTCAGATGGAAATAAATGGGCATCACCTTGGGCTCTTTGCTTAATTGCTTTGGAATGGGATGAGTCTGAATCAGCCTCTTGGTTCTGTGTGAGGCTGTGGCTTAGATTCTCAGCACCTGTTGGGTCTAAAGAAAGATCCCATGTGTGCATCCAAAACGAAAATGGCCAAAAGAGCAGTCATTGTGCATGAAGTCTCTCACCTTCCTCTGTAATGTTCCTTCCTCCGTCAAGTGAGAATAGGGATTCCTTGGGTCTAATGAGTTCTTCAAAGCTCTGTAGAGTCTAGTTCATTGGTGCTTGGGTTTTCTCATAACTCCAATTCACATAAAGAATCTAAACTCCACAGTCAGTAGGCCACAAATTGGAGAAGCGAAGCAGTATTAACAGCAGGCATATTTAATCACTCCTGGTTCACAGGAAGGGAGTCCGGGCCTTTAGGCAAATGAGGGGTAAGGGAGCTTCTTTTGGACACTGTCTTGGGCTGTGCCTCTCAAGTAAACCTCCAGCCAGAGGATATTATGAGTGTCTTTATGGAAGAAGATGAGGGCTAGGTGGGAGTGTTTTGGTTTTAAATGTGATCACTTGTGTGGCGGTTGGAAGAGATGATTGGTTACACCTGGGCTTCAACTCTGGTGTGATTCCACTTAGAGACTGATTTCTGGAACTGACCTCAGAGAAGTATTGCAATGAATTGTGTTGGGATTTTAGGAGGCCTCGCGTGAGAGTCGCCCTTGGAAAATGAGTCTTGGCCCAGGGTTGCTTTCCACAGAGCACTGAAAATCTCAGCCAGGATATCACATTATTTTATTCCTAAAGACTTGGCAACCATAGTTGAGAGTCAAAACAAACAAGGACCTCACATTGTAGACCTCAATGGGCCTGGCTTCATGTGAACTTTTGGCCACTCTTTGGGAAGCCTTGCCTGTGAGAGTTCTCCAGATCTTTCATTGAAATGAGCTTTCTCACCATTTAATGGTTCCTAAATGAATTGAAACCCACAGTGCCTCCAACTTCATCCTTGAAAAATGGTTAGATAAATACCATGAAATGCTTAAAATTCCCATGAGCAGGTGGCACTGGAGAACCTTTGGATGTCCTGTTTCTGATCATAAGTATACCTGAAGGTGCCTTGATTGACTGGGTTTCATGAAAATAATATAGAAAAGACATGCTAGTAAGTTGGAGGCTGCTGAGTAGTAGGCCTAGAGAAATTGTGGGCAGGTGTGTGATAAAAAATCTGTGGTGTGGCCATGTGGATATGCCATTGGCTTCCAAATGGATTAAGACTGATATGGTGCAGCCAGCAGACCCTTCTATGTAAAGGCATCTTGTGATATTTAGGAGTTTCAGGGCAATGTTCAGAATCAGGTTACTATGCTCAAAGAGGCAAGCTTGTGGGATAGAAGCCTGGTTGGTGCATTTTCCTGCAGACCCTGACCCACCAAACGTGACAGAACTCCCTCCAGCACTGTGTCCCAGTTGAACTCCTTGATTCGTGAAGCAAATACCAAACTCCCAGTGCAGCAGCAAGAAACACCACGAAAGATGGAGTATGAACAAATGGGTTCACAGTGCACATGGGGAGACACTTAGCCCCCAGTGGCCACAGTTTACCTACAAAGAGAGGATTTAGCAATGCTTCCTCATGTTCATTTTAAAATAAGTAACCATGTCCTCCAGGTCCCATAGATGCAGACCCAGCTTTGATGGTCTCACTACAATGGAAGCTAAAGCTCCTGAGAACAACATATATTACATGTGCCCAACCTCAGAGGGAGTTTCTTAAGAAGACTTTAGGCCAGCAGAGTTCCATGTTTGTGTGTGGTGAGCCGCTTCTGCAGATTATGGTCGCCATTGCAGGATGGTGCTGGCTCCACTGTGGTCTGTAACAAACAACTCCTTGTTTGGGAGAGTTGGTGCATGGTTTTTCAGCACCCTGTGAGAAAGTTCCACGTGGAAGCTTTGCATTGGGGCTTTGGATGCTTTATTAAGGCTGGAAGGGGCATCCAACAAGGAAGACGAAGAAATATCAAGGGCCTGAATAAACTGCTGAAAGAAGATTCCTGAGTTGCATCTTCCTTGCGGGCAAGGGGTCGCGACAAGTGGTGCTGAAAACCCGGGAACCAGAACTTTCAGCAGTCAGGGGTGGTGCACCGGTTAGTCCCAGGTAAGTGGGACCCGCGGTTAAAGCGGAGGTTAGTCCCAGGTAAGTGGGACCCGCGGTCAAAGCGGGGATTAGTCCCAGGTAAGTGGGACCCGCTATCAAAGCGGCAGCTCCTCTGTAAAGCCAGAGAGAGCATTACATCTTATTGCAGCTGCACTGTGTACTTTCTCTCTTACTTTCACTTTTGTTTTTTGTGTGTCTTTTGTTGTGTCATGAGTGCCATATCTTCAAGTCCGCTTCTCCTGGACCTAGATAACCTGTTACGTTGCAAGGGCCTAGAAGTGAAACGTAGTACTTTACAGAGATTTTTACGGCAGACAGATATTGCTGCACCATGGTTTGCGTTCTCGGGCATCCTTACTATACCTAGCTGGGATAAGTTAGGCACAGATCTTGACTTTGCTTCTGAGCAGGGCATATTAGAGGGTGGGGTGATACCCCTTTGGAAGATGATCCGTAGTTGCCTCCCAGATGGCAGATGTCAGGAAGCACTTACTAAAAGACAAGAAGTTTTTGAGCAACTACATGAGGAAAAGTCTGAAGGATCACATAGTGAAGTGGCAGAGAACATTGGGAGTAAGAGTAGTGAGAAGGCAAAAGAGCCTGAAACTAAAAATAGGAGAAGGCTCTACCCAGACTTGGCTGAATTAAAAACGCCTGAGAACACAAGCGGCTCAGAGAGTTCTGAGGACCTTGATATATTGTTACAACAACTACGAAAGATAAAAGTGAAGAAAAAGAAAAAAGGGATACAGGCAAGCAGGCCTACTGTAAAAAGGGGACGGGATCCAATATCGGTCAACAACACTCTGAGGAGGAGGAGGTAGAATATCTCAAAGAAGATATGGTGCCGGTTGCCCCACCCCCGTATGTGGGGGGGAGCCAAAATTCCGGGAGATATTTTCATGCGCAAGTTTGGAGGACAGTTAATACAGATATGGGACTTGCATACCCTGTATTTCAGGACAATAACAGGGAAAGATATCATGAGCCTTTAGACTTTAAGAAAATTAAAACCTTGGCGGAATCTTTCCGCACTTATGGCGTGGATGCCGCTTTCACCCTTACTCAGGTGGAGGGACTTGCTAGATTTTGTATGACTCCTTCAGATTGGGCTAGCCTTGTTCGGGCTTGTGTTTCTCCAGGTAAATATTTGGACTGGAGAGCCTTTCTGCTAGAGGGCGCTGTTGAGCAGACCGCCCAAAACTATGCGGCGGGACACCCCCATTGGGACAAGGATATGCTTTTAGGACAAGGCAGATTTGCTAATCAACAGACAGGATTCCCTCCTGAGGCATATGATCAAATTAACAACATTTGCATTCGGGCATGGAAGTCACTTCCAAATAGAGGAGAGGTGTCTGGTTACTTGACTAAGATTCTGCAGGGCTCTACAGAACCCTTTTCAGATTTTGTAGCAAGGATGGTGGATGCCGCTGGAAAGATTTTTGGGGACCCTAATAGGCACCTACAGGGGCGTAAGCATCCTGTGCTAGCTCATCAAAAGCTTAACAGGTTTGGTCTGGGTTTTTCCTAGGGGCCACTGGGGCTCAAATATCCATAACATGGCTCACCGAGGAGCCTGTTTGGGTGCCTCAGTGGCCTCTTCCCTCGGCTAAACTGGCAGCAGCAAATGATCTAGTCAAAGAACAACTTGATTTGGGTCACATCCAACCTTCTACTTCTCCATGGAATACTCCCATATTTTTCATTAAGAAAAAATCAGGGAAGTGGCGCCTACTGCATGATCTACAAGCAGTTAATGCTCAGATGCAAATTATGGGACCCATTCAAAGAGGGCTGCCTCTGCTCTCCTCTGTTCCTCAAGGCTGGCATATAATTGTTATTGACATTAAAGACTGTTTCTTTTCCATTCCTTTGCATCCTAAAGATTCACAACGTTTTGCTTTCACCCTTCCCTCGTGTAATCAGGAGGAACCAGATCAAAGGTTTGAGTGGGTGGTGTTGGCACAAGGGATGGCTAACAGTCCCACGATGTGCCAAATGTATGTGGGGAAGGCACTCGCACCTCTCAGACATAAGTATTCCTCCACCAAGATCATTCATTATATGGATGACGTGTTATTGGCCGTAAAATTAGAACAGACAGTTAATGAGGCTTATAAATAACTCGTGATGCTGTTGGCTCAACATGGACTGCACATTGCACCTGAAAAGGTTCAAACAGGGGATTCTATCAGGTATTTGGGAGCGACAATTGGGTATGACAAATTAAAACCACAAAAAATTACCATCAGGACTCAAGATTTCCAAACTCTAAATGATTTTCAAAAATTGCTGGGAGACATTAATTGGATAAGAGGATATTTACATATTCCTAATATTGTGCTCCAGCCTTTGTATGCTACTCTTAAGGGTGATCCAGATCTTGCTTCCCCTCGTAGCCTCACTACTGAGGCTAGAGCGGCCCTTATAAAAGTAGAACAAGCTATACAGCATGCCACTCAATGCAGGCTCCAGAGTGATAAACCTTTCCAGTTATGTGTGCTTGCCACTATGCGGCAGCCTACTGGAGTACTGTGGCAAGATGGGCCTTTACTATGGATCCACCCACATGTATCCCCAGGAAAATCCTTAGAATATTATCCTGATGCTGTTGCAGCATTGGCACTTAAAGGGATTCAACAAAGCATTCAATTTTTCGGCCAATCACCTTCTTCTCTTATCATACCCTACACTAAAGCTCAACTTAATGTTTTATGTGCTACTCTAGACAACTGGGCTATTCTGTGTTGCTCGTTTCAAGGGGGTATTGATAATCACTACCCTTCTCATCCATTACTCCATTTTGTTAAAGAACATTTCATCATTTTCCCTAAGGTAACTTTATCCAGTCCAATTCTGGGGGCTGTTAACATTTTTACTGATGGTTCCAAGTCTGGAATGGGAGCTTATGTAATTAATGACTCTCCCCCTATCCAGCATCAATTTGCTCCTGGAAATCCACAATGGGTAGAACTACAAATTGTTATTGAAGTTTTTAAACAGTGTTCTTTTCCTTTTAATCTTATTTCGGACTCCAGCTATGTGGTACAAGCACTAAAAGTCCTGGAGGCCGTGGGAGCTATTAGTGATGCCCACAATGTGTCTGCTTACTTTACTCAGCTTCAACAGCTTATCTCTAACCACACTGCTTCTTTTTATCCAATGCACATCAGGGCTCACACCTCTCTTCCTGGTCCGTTATCCCAGGGTAATGCCTGTGCGTGCGGACTTAGCCACTAGAGGTCAATTGATATGCTTGGCTTCCTCCTTAGAGGGGGCTAAGTTGTTTCACCAAATTTTCCATGTTAATGCATTAACGCTGCACAGGCATTTTTCCATTTCAAGAGCGGATGCTCGGCAGATAGTATTGCAATGTCCCCACTGTGTCACATTTCTTCATCCCCCTAATTATAGAATAAACCCATGGGGATTAAAGCCATTGGTTGTTTGGCAAATGGATGTGACACATATACCTGACTTTGGTAACCTCAAGTATGTGCATGTTTCTGTTGATACGTGCTCTGGAATTATCCATGCTTCTGCTTTATCAGGAGAAAAGGCACGTAATGTCATTACTCACTGTTTAGAGGCATGGGCAGCATTGGGTGCACCTGCATCCCTTAAGACTGATAATGGACCTGCTTATACTGGCAGACAATTTACAGCTTTTTGTTCTACTATGGGAGTGCAACTTACTCATGGTTTGCCTTACAATCCTCAAGGACAAGGCATTGTTGAGTGTGCTCATCGCACCTTAAAGGAAACTTTACAAAAACAAAAAGGGGGAATAGGAGCTAAACACACTCCTAAAGAACGCCTGTCCTTAGCTCTCTTTACCATTAATTTTTCGAATTTGGATATTCATGGTGGCTTTGCGTCCGATAGACATGTGTCCCCTCAGCCCTCTGTGATTGGCTATGTTAAGTGGAAGGATGTTCTTACGGGCCAATGGAACGGCCCTGAACCCGTGCTGACATGGGCACGAGGATCTGTATGTGTTTTTCCCCAGGATCGTACGGAACCGTTGTGGGTCCCTGAACGCTTGACAAGAAGAGTCTCGACATCAACTGACCAGCAACAAGAGATACCACAACAATTCTGTGATGAGGATCTTCATTCTGCTAAGTGCTCTGGCTCTGGTGCTGGTGCCGATGGCACAGGAGACACCAATGCGGTGGTGGGCAGTGGCACGGGCATGGCCAATGCCGATGCCGGTTCATGGTAATTCTAGTGTCCTCCCCACTCTTTTTTCTACCTCATGTGAGATGTCTGCTCCCTGTGCCTCTCCTAGAGGGGACATGGAGAGAATTTTTAATCAATCTCAAGTTAATCTAACAGGAGTTTTTTGTTTCAGACTTAAAAACGCTAATTGCATTAGCCTTAAGACCAAAAATTTGACTAACTGGGAGGACCCATTGTGGTCCAATCAGGTCTCAGGGAGCATTATCAGTGCTGTATTGAGCAAGGTAGCTTCGGGGAAGCAATCAGGCTCAGGAACCCCCGCAAACAGTAGCTCTGCTCTTAACATAACTACCTTGGCTATTATCTCCGAGGTACTAATCCCAGTGCCTCCTTCTTCTAGTAGTATTCATGATGCCACTCATTTCAAGGCCTCCCCTTACTGTTCCCCTAATCTTGGTTTCTCCCCAACATTTACGCCTTGTCAGGATCATTCTTGGGAGAAACATCAAGTTGCTAAAGGTTTCTCCCTTTCCCCCTCTCTTAAGAGGTATGTTTATAACTTTAACAATAGTGCCAGCTCCTCTACAGGAGTAGGTTGGTCCTGGTTTCAATGGCTGATTTCCAATGAAAAGGGGGCTTCAGCTGATATTTCTGCATTGGCTCAGTTGGTAGGAGCCAAAAGTTGGCTGACTAATGTTTCTGGTACTGTTAGGGAAAGTGAACGAGGTAATAGACTTACATCTGTTTCATTCAACTCTCTGTTGTATAATGCCACAATGCCTCCTGCAATGGTCTGTGTCCAATCCCCCTTCTTATTCCTTTTGGCTAAGGCCACCTTGTCGGGGATGCTGGATTGTTCTCATACTACCAGTCTCTTATCTGAGTGTTGGAATGGTTCCTGGACTGTAGCAGTGGTTATGAAAATTCCAACTTTTGTCCCAATCCCGGTCACTGCGGATCCTGATAAATTCCCTATTGTTGAGCTACTTAGAGTCCGCAGAGATTTTGGAATCACAGCGGCTATAGTGACAGCCGTGGCGGTATCTGCTGCTGCAGCGGTTACGGCCGGAGTGGCTATGGCCAATCAAGTACAAACTGCTGCCACCATTAATCAAGTTGTCCAACAAACTTCCACCATACTTGAATCCCAAAATACAATTAATCAACATATTTTGTCAGGGATTTTAGCTGCCAACCAAAGAATAGATTTACTCCAAGCTCAGGTAGAAGAATTGGCTGACTTAGTGCTTTTGGGTTGTGTTGACCAACGTGCACATTTATGCATAACCTCTGTCAGATTTAATGATTCCAGGAATGTTTCCCGCATCATTGGCGAATATTTGGCTGGAAATTGGTCCATGGAAGCAGAAGACATGATCCAGTCTCAACTAACCCAGATAGGTGTCTTGAATAACACCCGTGCTGATCCCGTGACTTTGGGTCAATTCACCGATTGGATATCTTCTGCTTTTTCCTTTTTTAAAGAGTGGGTGGGGGTAGGCATTTTTGGTGCAATGTGTTGCTTCGGTATGTTTCTCTGTTTGTGGTTTCTCTGTTGCCTCAAGGCCCGCAATGCTCACGATAAGGCTATGATCATCCAAGCTCTTGCAGCTTTAGAAAATGGCAATTCACCTCAAGTCTGGCTTGCGCATCTTAAACAGTAAATCTTTGACATGGTCGTTGCACCCCAAGTTATTATAACATTGCACTGGGATCGGCATGTCTTTCCTCGTTATTCTCTTAGTGTTGGAAAGCCCTTGCACTCTGCCGGTCTTGCTGCCATTGCACGCAGGTGGGTTTCCACACTAATGCTTCTCTATCACCTTAAAGTCCGTGCCTTTCTTTCAGGGTGCTGTCAACTCGTTTGTCGTTGTGTACAGCCACAGTTCAGCCTCAGCTGTCCCCCTTCGTCCACCTTCGTCATGATACAGGATGCGAGGCAAGGCACTGCACTTGAGTGATCCTTGAAGTGGACCTCAAGGAGAGCATGTCCTATTGCATGCGGGTTTGATATCCACGCCCCGCCCCACGAAAAAGGCGTCGGCTGATATGGCTTCAGATCTGGGGAAGGGCCCTCCTTAGGACTGAGCCATACTATGCAGCCACTTCTGCACAGTGGGATAGGACCTGTACTCTCGCCTGTATTGTTTTCAGAAAACAGAAAGGGGGAACTGTGGTGAGCCGCTTCTGCAGATTATGGTCGCCATTGCAGGATGGCGCTGGCTCCACTGTGGTCTGTAACAAACAACTCCTTGTTTGGGAGAGTTGGTGCATGGTTTTTCAGCACCCTGTGAGAAAGTTCCACGTGGCAGCTTTGCATTGGGGCTTGGGATGCTTTATTAAGAGTGGGAGGGGCATCCAACAAGGAAGAAGAAGAAATATCAAGGGCCTGAATAAACTGCTGAAAGAAGATTCCTGAGTTGCGTCTTCCTTGTGGGCAAGGGGTCTCGACATTTGTGGAGTGTTTACATTGTCCCTTACTTTTGGAAACTCCTCTACCACCCCCAAAGTTGTGAAAATTGAGCAGTTTTCATTGCAGATATATATTCACAGATTTTTCTAACTCTTCTCCTCTAACTGTGTCATACTTGGGGCGAAGGTAATGTCACAGCATTGTTCTGGATGAGATTGAAAAGATTTTTGTGTAGCAAATATTTGCATACACATTGGATCCATTTTTCAATTTTCCATTTGAAATACTGAATACATGACACTATCCCATACCCTACTAGCCTTTGACTATTCATCCTAATATGATGGAGAAAAATAACCTAAACAGAATACAAATACAAGCAGTTTAGAGGAGGCATGGTATATAGTTGAACTTTCCTTTTGCATGATAAACGGTAGGTATTATAAATCTAGTCAATTTTTAATTAAAATAGTTCTCTATGTGTTTTTAAAATTAACTACTATGTGAATTCCTGTCTCCCTTTCTCTGTAGCCTATTCATCATCACATGTATTTTTATATGCACTTATAAAATCCTACCTGGTATTATAGGTACATTTTTGTGAGGTTGCTGACTTGGCAGGTACAAATTGTGAGAAGAGATCACTCCTCCTAAACGCTGTTGGAACTGAAAATTCCACCTATAGGGGAGCTTCCTAGTAGAACAACATTATACGTAAACTCATGTTCAGTAAAATAAATATTTTTACATATGTGGATGATATATATTTAAAGATGAATTTCGATTGGCATATATATTAGTACTTTTTAATGTCTGTGTGTGTGTTTTGTGTATATATATATGTGTGTGTATATATATATATATATATATATATATATATATATATATATATATATATATACACTCTCCAGATTTTTCAAACTATGAAATATATGTGTCTTATTTAAATTCCCTAAATTCATTCATGTTCATGGACTTAGATTTATAATCAACTTTTCACAATATTATTCTTAGAAATATTCATCCACCTTAAATACATATTTGTTTACTAGTAGTGAAAACTAACTTCAGTGAATGTTGTATACAAATCCTAATAATTCTACAGTAATTGACCCAGTCAAACATCAATGCAAGTATATTCCTATGGGACATGATATGTAATTTGATGTTTATTTTTATTCAACATTGGTACATTATTATTTCTTCAGTTTTTGCACATCATAGGATATATATTTCATCCACAAGTGAGCAAATTTATAGGCATTTGTTTCAACTTTAATCACTTCCTGCTTCAGAACACATGTATTGTCAGGGTTTCTTGACTGGATTTTTCATGAGACTTCTTTCCAAACACATTATTTTCGATTTCCATAATCACTTTAGAAGCAAAACTCAAACACTCTTCATGATAAACCAAAACACTAATATTACCATTAGATGAATAACTGGTTGGAATGAATGATTGTATATCCATATAAGATTTCCTGTAATTTTTCAGATATCAATTCAAACCATTATTTAAAGTTGGAACAAGTTATATTATTTATTCACAGTATGGTCTATTCATGCTTTATCTCTATATTCATAAACACAGGGTACACCTATTTTTACCCCCAATACTAATTTATACGTCTTCAATATATTGCTCCCAGAAATGGTGGAAGAAATACTTATGTCAACTGATTTATGTATACATTTTATCACAGTAATATTCTGGACAAAAATTGTAAAGGTCACACTTATGATTCTACCAAAGCCTAAATGGAAAGTGAACATAGATTACTAAAAACATCTATTTCAAGGTTGCCTAATGCTCTCAAATATCAATCCTATTGGTAACTACGTATTTCTTTCTTTCTAAGATTATATATTCAAACTCAACCCTGTTGAAAATGTCTAATCCTCTCACTCACTTTATACATTGCCTGATTTAGTAATGCCTCTATTGATATCTGCTTTTCTACATATTTTCCCCAGTTCATGATAGTGACTGACTCTTCATATGTGCTGACATATACATTCGCTCTCTAACTGAATCCCTATTGCTAAAGAACTTTTGGTCCAAATCATATACTCACTCTTCTTCCTAAACCTACCGACTATCTTTCAAATCCTAATGACTATCCTTTTTTGAGTGGATGTTCTCTTCTACATTCAATCTTCCAAGGTACAAGGTCCTGTGCCATTGTATATCAAATTTTCTGAGACATCTGTGCAGAACATAATTCAAAGCTAAGTATCCCAATCAAGGTCCCAATGCCCTTGTGGGTTTTAAATCATACCTAGATTTCTGTTTTCATAATTATATTTCACCTCTACATTCTTGTAAATATCGCAGGTTCCCAATACAATTATTCATGGAGCAGAATGATTTCTAACCCAAATCAAACCTGTTATTAACCCTAAACATACACTGTTCCCTCAATCTCATTTTACAGAAGAGCAGGGACAGAGTTGTTCTTACAATACAGGAAAGTAGGGGACATTCAACCTGCTGAGAACCTCAAAGGTCCATGCAGAAATGATACCTGGAGAAGTTGTAGGCAGGTATGAAGGACCTAAGAGAGCAAAGGCCAATTTGCATGGCAAACAACCTGGTCAGGATGAAAGGATGTTTCTGAATCAGGCTCTCTCTTCTTATTGTGGAGAAGATGGACCAAACCAGGCCTGTGTGGAGAGCTGTTCCTGGGTGCCTATGATTGATATACCATTCTAACTTGTGAAAGTGTCAGAGAAAGTAGGGACAGCCACCATCTCACTGGACCTTTGGAAGCAATTGTTAGGACAAAGGGGTTGCCAACTCAGTGACCTCATTCAGTTCCAAAGAAAGTGATGTACCTCATTTCCTTGGTGATGGAACTCTCTGAACTTGGTATCCAAGAAGCCAGGCACCCAGGTGCATTCCCAGTCCCAGTCCCAGTGGGCTCACTTGTGTGGATTTACCAAGGACAGTTAGTCTTTATTGGTACCTACTGATGTGAGGATGGCAAAATGCCAGGAGAGCTCTTAAGAGGGACCTTTCCTGATAAAGCAGGTAGTGGCTCACCACTTTTTCCTGACAACTTCACAGTGTTGGCCAAGGAAACAAGAGAGGGTACAGGCCATTTTGGGGGAACATACTATGGCCCACCAGTCAGAGGACACACCAGATAGTCAAAGACTTACTTGGGGGAAGGAGGTGCCTTTGTGAGTGTGGGTTTGTTGTTTCCTCTCATGTTCTGAGAATAGGTAGGAAAGGCGTTTTTTTTTTGTTTGTTTGTTTGTTTGTTTGGAGTGAACTGTTTCTAGTAAGTCGTTTGACAAGGTGAGTGTTTCTATGTCTGTGTATCCCACTGTGTCCGTGGTTGTAGACACAAGAAAAGACAATGCAACAATGGATGTGTCCTGTCTACTAGAAAACTTCCCAGAATTCATCCTGTCTAACTTATGAATGGAGTGTGGCTTTCCTTATGGATGGGCAAAACCTACTACCTTCCAAAGTCCCATTTTTTCTTCCTGAATTCTGGCCACTCTCCAGAATAGGATCATGGATTTGTGTCCAAGATAGGTGCCAACTCCAACGTCTGTGACATGGCCTTGTACTGGATAGCTGAATGGAATGGCCAGTATCTCAGAAAACTCAGATATCAGTGTGACCAGGAAACTCTCAGTGGAGAAACCCTGCTTTGGGTCATTTGCTAACCTATTGTTCTGTTGCCCTGAATTTCAGGAACGTCTTTGCCTCAGGCCACCCCTTTATGAACCCTGAAGAAAACAGTTTTCAAATGTAAATGAATGGGCATCACCTTGGATTCTTTGCTTAATTTCTTTGGAATAGGATGTGTCTGAATCAGCCTCTTGGCCCTGTGTGAGGCTGTGGCTTATATTCTCAGCACCTGATGAATCTAAAGAAAGATTCCATGTGTGCATCCAAAACCAAAATGGCAAAATGTTCAGTCATTGTGAATGAATTCTATTGCCTTCCTCTGTTAGGTTCCTGAAATCCATCAAGTGAGAATAGGGATCCTTTGGGTCAAATGAGTTCCTCAAATCTCTGCAGAAGGACTTGTCTTTTCTCCTGATTCCAATTCACATAAAGAATCTAAACCCCACAGTCAGAAGGCCTCAAATTGGAGAAGCGGAGCAGTATTAAGGGCAGGAATATTTGATCACTCCGGTTTCACAGGAAGGGTTTCCAGCCCACCCTGACTTTAGCCAAATGAGGGACATGGAGCTTATTTTGGACACTCTTTGGAATGTGCCCCTCATGGAAAGCTCCAACCAGAGGTTATGATGAGTGTCTACATGGAAGAAGATGGAAGCCATGTGGGAGTGTTTTGGTTTTAATTGTGGTCATTTGTTTGGCGGGGTGGAGAGATGACTGGGTCAACCTGGGCTTGAACTCTGGTTGATTCCCCTTAGAGACTGCGTTCTGGAACTGACTCAGAGAAGTATTGTCATAAATTGTGTTGGGATTTTATGAGGCCACGCATGACAGTCGCCCTTGGAAACAGAGAGCTTGGCCCAGGGTGGCTTTCCTCAGAGTACTGGGAATCTCAGCCAGGATATCACAGGATTTTATTCTTTAATACTTGGCAGCAATAGTTGAGAGTCAAAACACACATGGAACTCATATTGGAGAACTCAATGGGCCTGGCTTCATGTGACCTTTTGTCCACTCTTTTGGAAGCCTTGCCTGTGAGAGTTCTCCAGAGCTTTCTTTGAAATGAACTTCCTCAACTTTTAATGGTTCCTGAATGAATTGAAACCCACAGTGCCTCCAACTTCATCCTTGAAAAATGGCTACATAAATACCATGAAATTTTTGAAATTCCCATGACCTGGTTGCACTGGAGAACCTTTGGATGTTCTGTTGCTGATCATGAGTGTACCAGACCGTGCCTTGTTTGACTGGGTTTCATGAAAATGGTGTAGAACAGAGATGCCAGTATATTGAAGCCTGCAGAGTAGTGGGCCAAGAGCTGTGGTGTGCAGGTGTGTGAAAAAATATCTGTGGTTGAGACATGTGGATCTCCCATTGACTTCCAAATAGCTTGTGGCTGACATGGTGCAGCCAGCAGGCTCTTTCTTGTAAAGGCATCTTTTTATATGGAGAGCTTTCAGGGCAATCTTCAGAATAGGGTTGCTATGGTCAAGGAGAAAGCTATGTGGGATAGAAGCATGTTTGGTGCATTCTCCTGCAGACCCTGACAAACCACATGTGACATAACTCCCTCCAACACTGTGTCCCAGATGAACTCCTTGTATTTCATGAAGCAAATACCAAACTCCCAGTGCAGGAGCAAGAAACACCATGGAAAGTGGAGGATGACCAAATGGCTTCACAGTCCACACGGGGAGACACTTACCCACAGTGGCCACAGTTTACATACAAATGGAGAATTCGGCACTGCTGTCTCATGTTCATTGGACATAGATGCAGGGTCAGCTTTGATGTTCTCACTACAAAGGAACATATTTTCTGACAAGCTCCTGAAAACAACAAATATTTCAAGTGTCCAACCACAGAGGCAGTTTCTCAAGAAGTATTATTCTGGCAGAGCTCCATGTACGTGGAGTGTTTACCCTGTCCCTTACTTTTGGAAATTCCTCTACCACCTCCAAGGTTGTGAACTCCTGATTATTTTCCATTGCAGATATGTATTCACATATTTTCTAACTATTTTCCTCTAATTGTGTCTTACTTGGGGTGAAGGTAATGTAAAGGCATTTTTCTGGATGAGAGTAGGAAGATTATTGTGTAGCACATATTTGCATACACATTGGATACATTTTCCTATTTTCCATTCGACATACTGAATCCCTGACAATAACCCATACCCAACTAGACTCTTACTGATAATCCTAATATGATGGAGAAAAATAACCCAAACAGAATAGAAATACAAGCAGTTCAGTGGATGTATCACATATATTTGGACTTGATTTTTGCATAACAAATTGTAGGTGTTACAAATCTTGTCAATTTTAATTGATATAGTTCTCCATGAGTTTTTAAAGTTAACAACTATGTGAATTTCTGTCTCCCTTTTTCTGTAGCCTATTCAGCACATGTATTTTTATATGCACATATAGAATCCTACCTGGTATCACAAGTACATTATTGTGAGTGCATGCATTGGCAGATACAAATTGTGAGAAGAGATCAGCCCTCCTAAACACTTTTGGAATTTAAAATTCAACCTATGGGTGACCTTCCTAGTGGAATATTATACATAAATCCATTTTCATTAAAATATAAATTTTTCCATCTCTGGAGGATATATATTTCAGGATGAATTTCGATTGGCATATATATTGCTACATTTTAATGTCTCTGTGTGTGTGTTTTGTATATATATATATATATATATATATATATATATATATATATATATATATATATACTGTCCAGATTTTTCAAAATATGAAATATATGTGTCTTATATACACTCCCTGAATTCATTCATGTTCATGTATGTGGATTTATAATCAACTTTTCACAAGATTTTTCTCAGAAATATTCATCCACGTGAAATACATGTTTGTTTCCTAGTACAACAAACTCACTACAGTGAATGGTGGTTACAGATCCTAATATTGCTACACTAACTGACTCAGTTTAACATCAATGCAAGTAGATTCCTATGGGACATGGTGTGTATTTTGAGGTTCATTTTCATTCAACACTGGTATATTACTATTTCTTAAGTTTTTAAACATCATAATATATATATTTCATCCACAAGTTCACAAATTTATAGGCATTTGTTTCAGTTTCCATCATTTCCTGCTTCAGAACACATGATTTCCTCCAGGTTTCTTGACTGGCCTTTTCATGAAACTTCTTTCCAAACACATTATTTTCGATTTTCATAATCAATTTTAAAGCAAACCTCACACACTCTTCATGATAAAGCATAACCCTAAAATTACCATTAGATGTATAACTGGTTGTAATGAATGGATGTATATCAATATAAAATTTCCTGTATATTTTCAGATATCAATTCAATCCATTATTTAAAGTTGGAGCCAGTTATATTATTTATTCACAGTATGGTCTATTCATGCATTTTCTCTATATTCAGAGACACAGGGCAACCTATTTTTACTCCCAAAATTAATTTATATGTCTTCAAAAACTTGTTTGCAGAAATGGTGGAAGAAATACTCATGTTCCCTGATGTACATATACATTTTATCACAGTAATATTCTGGACACAAAATGCAAAGTCACATTTATGATTGTACCAAATCCTAAATGGAAAGTGAGCATGGATTACAAAAATCATCCATCTCCAGGTTGCCTAATGCTCTCAATTGTAAATCCTATTTGTGACTATATATTTGTTTCCTCCTAAGATTATATACTCAACCTCAAGCCTGTTGAAAATGTCTAATCCAATCACTCACTTTATTCTTTTCCTGATTTCCTAATATCTCTATTGATATATACTTTCCTACATATTTTCCCCAGTTCATCTTTGTGACTGACTCTTCACATGTTCTGACATTTACATTCACTCTCTACTCGAAACCCTTTTGCGAAAGAACTTATGGTCCTAATCTTTTACTCACTCTTCTTCCTAAACCTACGGACGATCATCCTAATCCTACTGACTATCTTTTTTTGACTGGATGTTCTCTTCTACATTCAATTATCCAAGGTACAAGGTCCTATGCCATTGTATATGGATTTATCTGAGATAACTGTGCGGAACATAATTCAAAGATAAGTATCAAACTCAAGGGCCCAATTTGCCCTTCAGGGCTTCAAATCTTACTTAAATTTCTGTTTTCATAATTATATTTCCCCTTTCTTGTAAATATCACAGGTTTCAAGTACCATTATTCATCCCACAGAATGATTCCTAACTCAAATTGAACATGCTATTAACCCTAAACATACACTGTTCCCTCAATCTAACTTTACAGAAGAGCAGGATCAGAGTTGGTCTTACAAAAGAGGAATGTAGGGGATCTTCCACCTGCTGAGAACCTCAAAGGTCCATGCAGAAATAATCCCTGGAGAAGTTGTAGGCAGCCATGAAGAACCTGAGAGAGCACAAGTCATCTTCCATGGCAAACATCCTGGTCAGGATGAAGGTTTGTGTCTGAATCAGCCTTTCTCTTCTTAATGTAGAGAAGATGGACCAAACCAGGCCTGTGTGGAGAGATGTTCCTGGGTGCCTATGGTTGATATACCATCCTAACTTGTGAAAGTGTCACAGGAAGTAGGGGTAGCCTCCATCTATTGGGACCGTTGAATGGAAATGTTAGGACAAAGTGGTCGCCAAGGTAGTGACCTCATTCTGTTCCTGAATGAAGTGACCTACCTCACTTTCTTGGTGATGGAACTATCTGAACTTGGGATCCAGGAATCCAGGCACCCAGAGTGAGTCCCAGTCCCAGTTCCAGTGGGCTCAGTTTTTTGAAATAACCAAGGACAATGTCAGTCTTCCTTGGTACCTACTTATGTGAGGATTGCCAAATGCCAGCAGCGCTCTGAAGAGTGTACTTTCTCAGAAAGCATGTAGTTGTTCATCGCTTGCTGCTCACAACTCCTCAGAGTTGGCCAAGGAGACCAGATCTGAGACAGGACAAGCCATTTCGGGAAAACATAGTAGGGCCCACGAGTCATTGGACACTCCTGATGGTCACAGACCTATTTGTGAAAACGAGGTGCCTTTGTGGGTGTGGGTGTGAGTTTGTGATTTTGTCTCATGTTCTGAGAATAGGTAGGAAAGGTGGTTTGTTTGGTTTGGAGTGGACTGTGTCTGGTAAGTCCTTTGAGGAGCCGAGTGTTTCTATGTCTGTCCATCTCTCTGTGACCTTGGTTGTAGATATTAGAAAAGAGAATGCATCAATGAATGTGTCCTGTGTAGTAGAAATCTTCCCAGAATTCATCCTACCCAATTTATGAAAGGAATTCAGCTTGCCTTATGGATGGGCAATGCCTACTATCTTCCTAAGTTTCTCTTTTCTTCCTGAATTTTGCCACTCTCCAGAATAGGATCATGGTTTTGTGTCCAAATTATTTACCACCTCCAATCTCTGTGACATAGCCATGTACTGGATAGCTGAAGGGAATTGGAGCATCACAGAAAACCCAGATATCAATGTGACCAGGAATGTCTCAGTGGGGAAACCCTGATTTGGGCCTATTGCTTACCTATTCAGGAAGGCCTTTGCCTCTGGCCACACCTTTGTGAAGCCTGAACAAAACAGTTTTCAAATGGAAATGAATGGACATCACCTGTGGCTCTTTGCTTAATTGCTTAGGGAAGGGATGTGTCTAAATCAGCCACTTGGCCCTGTGTGAGGCTTTGACTTAGATTCTCAGCACCTGATGGATCTAAAGAAAGATCCCATGTTTGCATCCATAACCAAAATGGCAAAAAGTGCAGTAATTGTGGATGAAGTCTCTCGCCTTCCTCTGTAAGGTTCCTGACCTCCATCAAGTGAGAATAGGGATCCTTTGGGTCAAATGAGCTCTTCAAATCCCTGCAGAGTCTAGCCCATAGTTGCTTGTGTTGTCTCATGACTCCAAATCACATACATAATCAATACAAGACAGTGAGTAGGCCTCAAATTGGAGAAGCACAGCAGTATTTAGGGCAGGCCTATTTGATCACTCCTGTTTCACAGGAAGTGTTTCCAGGCCACCCAGACTTTAGGCAAATGAGGGGCAAGGAAGTCTATTTTGGACACTGTCTTGTGCTGCACCCCTCATGGAAACATACAGCCAGAGGTTATGATGAATGTCTATATGGATAAAGATGAGGGTCATGTGGGAGTGTTTTGGTTTAAATTGTGGTCATTTGTGTGGCAGTTGGAAGAGATGACTGGGTCCACCTGCTCTTGAACTTTGGTGTGATTTCCCTTAGAGACTGAGTTCTGGAACTAACCTCAGAGAAGTATTGCCATGAATTGTGCTGGCATTTAAGGAGGCCATGCATGAGAGTCACCCTTGGAACCTGAGATCTAGGCCCAGGTGGCTTTCCAGAGAGCACTGGAAATCTCAGCCGGAATATCACATGATTTTATTCTGAAAAACTTGGCAGCCATAGTTGAGAGTCAAAACACACATGGACCTCACATTGTAGACCTCAACAGCGCTGGCTTCATGTGACCTTTTGGACACTCTTTGGGAAACCTTGCCTGTTATCATTCTCCAGAGCTTTCATTGAAATGAGCTTCCTCACCATTTAATGGTTCCTGAATGAATTGAAACCCACAGTGCCTCCAACTTCATCCTTGAAAAATGGCTAGATAAATAAAATGAAATTTTTGAAATTCCCATGACCAGGTGGCACTGGAGAACCTTTGGATGTCCTGTTGCTGATCAAGAGTGTACCAGACAGTTCCTTGATTGACTGGGTTTCATGAAAATGGTGTAGAACAGAGATGCCATTAAGTTAGAGCCTGCAGAGTAGTGGGCCTAGAAAGTGGTGTGCAGTTGTGTGATAATACATTTGTGTTGTGGCCATGTAGATCTGCCATTGGCTTCCAAATTGCTTGTGACTGACATGGTGCAGGCTGGAGACCCGTATATGTAAAAGCATGTTTTTATATGGAGAGGTTTCAGGGCAATGTTAAGAATCAAGTTTCTATGCACAAGTTGGCAAGCTATGTGGGAAAGAAGCCTGGTTGGTGCATTCTCCTGCAGACCCTGACCCACCGCAAGTTACAGAACTCCGTCTAGCACTGTGTCCCTGTTGAACTTCTTGTATTTTGTGAAGGAAATACCAAACTCCCAGTGCAGCAGCAAAAAACACCACGAAAAGTGGAGGATGACCAAATGGTTCCACAGTCCCCACGGAGAGACACTTAGACCCATGTGGCCACTGTTTACCTACAAAGATTGAATTCAGAACTGCTGCCTCAAGTTTACTGGAAAATAAGAAACCATATCCTTCAGGTCACATAGATGTAGACCCAGCTTTGATGGTCCCACTACAAAGAAAGCTAAAGCTCCTGAAAATAACATATATTTCAAGTGCCCAACCTCAGAGGAAGTTTCTCAAGATGTCTTTAGGCTAGCAGACCTCCATGTTTGAGGAGTGTTTACCATGTCCCTTACTTTTGGAAACTCCTCTACCACCTCCAAGGTTGTGAACTCCAGAGAATTTTCCATTCCAGATATGTATTCACAGATTTTCTAACACCACTGTTCTAACTGTGACTTACTTCAGACGAAGGGAATGTCAAAGCTTTGTTCTGGATGAGAGTGGGATGATTTTTGTGTAGCACATATTTGCATACACATTGGATTCATTATCGTATTTTCCATTTGAAATATTGAATCCCAGACAGTAACCCATTACAAACTAGACTCTGACTACTAATCCTAATATGATGCAGTAAAATAACCCAAACAGAATAGAAATGCAAGCAGTTCAGTGGAGGCATGGTGTAGAGTTGGACTTGCCTTTTGCATAAAAAAGGGTAGGTGTTATAAATATAGTCAATTTTCTGTTGAAATAGTTCTCCATGTGTTTTTAATGTTAACAAATATGTGAATTCCTGTCTCCCTCTCTCTGTAGCCTATTCAGCACATGCATTTTTATATACACATATAGAATACTACCTGGTATCACACGTACATTTTTGTGAGGTGGCTGACGTGGCAGATACAAATTGTGAGAAGAGATCACTCCTCCTAAATGTTGTTGGAACTGAAAATTCAATGTATGGGTAAACTTGCTAGTTCAACAACATTATGCATAAATCTATCTTCAATAAAATGAATATTTTTGGATCTGTGGATGATATATATTTCATGGTGAATTTCGATTGATATATATATATTGCTATTTTTAATGTCTCAGTGTGTGTGTGTGTGTGTATACACACACACTCTCCAGATTTTTCAAAATATGAAATGTATGAGTCTTATTATACACTCCCTAAATTAATTAATATTCATATATGTGGATTTATAATCAACTTTTCACAAGATTATTCTCAGAGATATTCATCCACCTGAAATACATATTTCTTTCCTAGTACTGAAAAATAATTTGAGTGAATGGTGCATACAAATCCTAATATTTCTACAGTAACTGACCCAGTTTAACATCAATTCAAGTAGATTCCTATGGGACATGATGTGTATTTAACGTTAATTTTTGTCAACACTGCTACATTACTATTTCTTCAATTAATGCACATCATAGGATATATATTTTATCTACAAGTTAGCAAATATTTAGGCATTTGTTTCACTTTCAATCACTTCCTGCTTCAGAACACATGTACACTTCCGGGTTTCTTGACTGGTCTTTTCATGAGACTTCTTTCCAAACACATTATTTTCAATTTCCATAATCACTTTTGAAGCAATACTCACACACTCTTCATGAGAATCCATAACCCTAATATTACAATTAGATATATAACGGGTAGGATTAAATGTATTATATCAATATAAGATTTTCTGTATATTTTCAGATATCAATTCAATCCATTATTTAAAGTTGGAACCAGTTATATTATTTATTCACAGTATTGTCTATTCATGCATTATCTCTATATTCATAGACACATGGTTCACCTATTTCTATCCCCAATACTAATTCATACATCTTCATTATATTGCTCCCAGAAATGGTGGAAGAAATACTCCTGTCACCTGATCTACATATACATTTTATTACAGTAATATTCTGGACACACAAAGGAAAGTTCACACTTATGATTGTACCAATGTAAAGGTCGGCCGAGCATTGGAGGAAGAAACCAGGAAGAGACTGTCTCATGAAACAGCAAAGGGCTTTTTGGGGGTCCAGCATGCTGGGGCTCAGAGCTCACTTGAATAGAGAAGAGAGCCCTGAGAACATCTTAAGCAGAGCTTATGTACTTTACTTGGTGAGGGCAGGGAGGGAAATTTATTGATTGGTCAGGTCGAGTGAGTGGTTTGCGTGCCAATGGGAGAGGGAGTACATTCTGCAGTTTGGCAGTTGGGGACAGCACATTCTGGGAACAAGATTAGCAAACAGTTCTCAAGATTTCAACAGTGTTTTGTTAAGCATACAGAAAAACAGGTATTACAAGTACCTATTTTATTAACCTTTCATTCCCCACTTCTCATTCTGGTTACTTTTAATCATAAAAGTGATCATTGGGGGGTCTCTGATTTTATGTCTCCTAGTGAGGTATATTGTTGTCTGATTACCATAAGTTTAACTTATCCAATTTGAGCTTGTAGAAAAGAAACTACACGGTTGAGCAAACAGGTTCCTACAATTAGCATTAATATGAGGATTGTTAATGGACTGGCCAGGGTTGATAAAAGCGTAGGTAACCAGGGGGACTATGTGAACAAAGACACAAACCAACCTTTATGTGCCCCTCTCCTTTGTTGATGCTCTTCAAGGCATCTTTTTAACTTACTCATAAATTTTTTTACAACTCCAGTATGGTCGGCATAAAAACAACATTCTTCCCTCAATGCAGCACAAAGGCCCTCTTCTCTCATGAAGAGGAGGTCCAACCCTCGCCTGTTCTGTAAAACAAATTCAGAGAGAGAGGTTTAAGAGAATGGTCTGAGAATGAGAAAGGAGAGATGTAAAAGAATAATGGGAAAGGGGTTTGGGATTTTCCAGGCAACAAAATGTTGAGCAGTAGAACACGTAGAGCAGAGGAGAAGACAGTAGTGAGTATCCCAAAAAGCCTGTGAGCGATGTTAAATTTTTAGTAACCTGTTTTCACTGATGACAAAAAAAAACTTTAAAGGCCATTTTCATTACATCTTGGATAGGGTGCTGAGGGCTCTCCTTAGCTTTTTGAGCTTTGGTTTAGTTGGTAAGAGGACTTGGTGGGACCTGGTGAGGGCACTGACAGGAGAAGAGAGGAGTGAGTGGGTGGATGGGTACCTCAGTACTTGTTACCTCAGCAAGGGGGCAATGGTCTAAGAGCCGGCAGAGGCTTCGGTTTTTGATCTAGTAATTGGAGGGGAGAAATCAGGTTGCTTATGTGGGAGTGACAGCAGAGAGTCTGGAGCAGAAAGCAGAGGGTGAGGATCTATTAGAGAAGCATAGTTCAGGATGTGAGTGAAGGAGGGAAAAGGCCTCCACATAGGGGAATTTCCTTCCACCATTTGAGCACTTTCCGAAGTCAAAAAGGTCATGCAGAATTTGAGCATCTAGAGACCCCTCTGGGGGCCATCGGTTTTTTGTTGTCTAATTGGTAATATGCCCAATGCTGAGTACTGAATTTGATGAGGAGTTTGGGTTCCACCAGGCAGCCCCTGTATGCTTACATCCCATGACTTACAGAAGAAGTCGGCATTTCCCCCACACAGCCCTGGCTGTTTGTGGGTTTGATAGTCCGCTGAGCAAACATAGTAATCTGGGCTAGCCAACCTGTATTTGGCTCACGTGTCCCTACATCCATAATGTTTGTTTCCATTGCGTATGGCACGGAAAAGATTTAATGGAATTTTAGTGGGATCCCCTTCATCAGGGATATCCCAATAGGAAAGACCTATAGCCAGCTGACAAATGTCTGGGTAGAGAGATGGCCACCAGGTCCCTAAGGGGGCTGTATGCAAGATAGAGCATACTTCTAGTACAGTATGATTTGTGATCAGCCATCGCTGCTGAACAGGCTGATGAGGTTTAGGACTACTATTGGCCAAGGGGAGAGTCTATAGCCTTATGCACATGGCGAATACACAATTTGAAAGGATTACCAGTCATTTCTATTTTCCAGCCAGAGTCTGGACAGGGCGCAGGCTTGAGATGAGAGGCATGGATCCTGGAAGTGATTCCCTCTACCTTTACCACTGTAGGTGTTATAAGTAGCACCTGGTATGTTCCTTTCCAGCGGGGTTCCAGGGATGACACCTGATGTCGTCTTATGTAGATGAAGTCTCTTACTTGATATTGATATGGAGTCCCCTCGTCCCCAGGTTGGTAGGTAGTGGCCAGCTGTTTCCACAGATATCACTGTCTTCTTTCAAGAACTTTAACTCTGTCAACTCAGGAGGTGCGGAAGGGATCATTAGGTCTTAGAGTTGGGGTTATGTCCCTTACTGGAGGAGGGACCATAGAGAATTTCATAGCGCGTGAGATTACACAAAGAAACAGAGGGAGTATGAGTATTTCTTGCATGAAACAGTGCATAAGGCAGGAGCATAGTCCAAGTTTTTATGCTGATATCTAAGCTTAATTTTGTTAAGGTCTCTTTAATGCTTCTATTTATTTATTTTACCTGTCCTGAGCTCTGGGGTCTATAAGCACATTGTAACTTCCAATTAATCCCCAGGGTCCTGGCTAACCCCTGACTTACAAGGCCATGAACGCCAATCCATTTTCAGACCCTATTACCTTAGGCAGTCCGTATCTAGGAAAATTATCTTTCAGGATCTTCTTGAATACAATTTGTGCCTTTTTTTTGTGGGAAGGCTTCAATCCATCCTGAAAATGTACCTACAAAAACTTGGAGATATTTAAGTCCATACCATGCTGGCTTAATTTCAGTAAAGTCCACTTCCAAGAATTGTCCTGGTCTGGATCTTTGTAGGTGGTTAACTGCAAGAAACTTGGAAGGGTAAGCATTAACCAATTGACAGGCCTGACAGGCTTTTGTTACTTGTTCAGTTATTTCCTTTCGCTCTGAGTTGGTTAGTGGAAAACTCTGTTCTTTATTCTTCAGGAATGCCTGAAGTTTCTTTGAACCAATGTGAGTGAGTTGATGTACATTTTTAACGTACCATAGGGCTTTCTGAAAATGCAGGCTGGGCTCAGTGAAGTTGAGGATTTCAGTTTCAGTGTCATTAGATGTTGTCAAAAGCTTGCTGGTGCTCAGGGGTCCATTAGAATTGGGCATCTCCTTTTAACAGCGGGTATAAAGAAGCAGCTAAGGACGCAAACCCGCGTATCCATAACCTGCAAAAGCCAGCAGTCCCAAGAAACTCTCTGAATTGTCTGCTATTAGATGGGGGTGGTATATGCTCAATGGTTTCTTTTCTGGGCTCAGTGAGCCATCGTTTACTGCCCCTAAGGGAATATCCCAGGAAGATTACTTCTTTCTGGCAAATTTGGGCCTATTTGGCAGAAGCACTATACCCGAGTTGAGCAAGCTCGGAAAATAGTGCTTGGGTCCCAGACTCACAGTTTTCCTTGGTGTTGGCTGCCAGTAGCAGGTCATCCACATATTGAAGCAGGGTGTCTTCAGGGTGCGTAGTTCTGAAGTTGTTGAGATCTCTAGGGAGGGCTTCATCAAAGAGAGAGGGGGAAATTTTGAACCCCTGTGGGAATCTAGTCCAAGTTAGTTGACCAGACGTTCTGGTTTCTGGGTCTACCCACTCGAAAGCAAATAGCAAATGACTATCTTTATGCAGATGCAAGCAAAAGAAAGCATTTTTTTAAAGTACAGAACAGTATAGCAATTCCGCTCAGGGTTCAGAGTGCTAGGCAGATTGTACAGATAAGGTACCGTGGGGTGAATGTTCTGCACTCTGTTGTTGATCTCTCTTAGGTCTTGAAGGAAGCGATAGACCCCAGTTCCTGGATTTTTTTACTGGTACCAGGGGTGTGTTCCAGTTTGAATGACTGGGCCTTAGGACCCCTAAGGCCAGATATTTCTGAATACATGGCCTTATCCCATCTTTAGCTTTCTTGCTCAGAGGATATTTTTTGACATTGATTGGGTGGGCTGTAGTTATTAACCCCACTGTTATTGGAGGTTGTTTCATGGCTAGGCCTAACTCAGCAGTTTTTTCCTAGGCATCTGCAAAATCTGTTATCCATTTCTGGGGTAGCTTGCCTGTTTGATCAGTCTTGGGGGGGTGACGAGTTGATGTTCATCTTCTACTGACATAGTTAAAGCCGTGACTATAGGAGTTTCTACTGAAGGTTTTAGAAATTTCACTTGGGGGCCTTCAGGGATAAAAGTTATTCTGGCCTGGAGCTTGTTGAGCAGATCTCTGCCCATCAATGGGGGGGGGCATTCTGGGATTACTAGAAAGGAGTGATGGATTTTTCCTTTCCCCAGGACCATGGTCCTCTTAGTTGTCTAAGCCCCATATTTACTGCCATTAGGCCCATGAACTAGAGTTATTTTATTTGATAGATGGCCCAGTGGTGTCTTAAGGGCTGAGTATACTGCCCCTGTGTCCACTTCAAAATTTACTCACTGCCGGCAAGTTCTTTGAGTTCTTTTGGCAGGGCCAGCTTCCTCCAGGGAAGGAGGGGCTGTGTGTGCCACGGGGTAGTCATCTGGAGAGAGCTGGGCTGGCCTAGATTCCTCCAATGGTGGAGAGTCTGAGTCACCAGCAGGGGAATCACTTAGAGGGAGTTGGGGGTTGGGGGACGAGGACAGGGCATAAGGAGGGGGAGGAGAGTCCAGTAGAGTCTTGAGACTCAGGGAGAACAGAGGGTGGAGGAGGAGGAGGAGAGGGTTTGAGAGATACAATCGTGGGGGAAGCAGTAGGAGCGGGGGCAGGTTCAAGGAAAGGTTTCACATATGGAGAAGGAGATTTGCAGAGGTCCTGCTAAGTTAAGATATATTGCTGTTGATCTGGATGGCTAAGTGGCCCTGGCTGAAAGACAATATCTCTGAGTTTTTAAATTAGTGAGAAGTAGAAACATCCTTCTGGGGGCCATCCCACTGCGAAGGTGGGTCATTCTGAGGCACAGAGTGTCTACCAGGTCCGGCGTTTTACTGAAAAAGAAAGATTCTGAGCCCTTAAGCAGACTTTGGTCCACTGATCAAGGGTCAGGGACAGAGGCGTTGAAGTGCTCTGTCCCATATGAAAGATACACAAACAGTGAAACCAATGACACACGACACAGACAAGACAAGACAATAAAGACAGGCAATGGACGTCCAGTACTGAGACCAGGACAGAGTAGCCGGCAAAACCTGATGGGCGGGCAATACCGAATCCAAAACAAAATATCACTGAGTCGAGGAGACTATTGTTACTCGATTTCCCGAGACCTCCAGGGCGTCCCCCAGAGACATGACCTGTGGCTCTGTGACACGTCTGTCAGCCACCCTCAGAGAGAGCTCATGCTCATCACCGATAGCCATTATGCCCATCCCTAACCTGAAACCTGAAACCAGAAAGAGGCACCTTACTCACCCTGAGAGGAGCCCATTGTCTGTCTTTCATCCACCACTGCTGGATCTCCCTGCGGCCCTCAGATGTAAAGTTCGGGCGAGCGTTGGAGGAAGAGACCACCAAGAGACTGTCTCATGCAACAGCCAAGGGTCCAGAATTCTGGGACTCAGAGCTCACTTGAATAGAGCAGAGGGCCCTGAGAACAGCTTAAGCAGAGCTTATATACTTTCCTTGGAGAGGGCAGGGAGGGAAGTTTATGGATGGGTCAGGGCGAGTGGGCGGTTTGCGTGTAAACGGGAGAGGGAATACATTCTACAGTTTGGCAGTTCGGGACAGGACATTCTGGAAACAAGATTAGCAAAAAGTTTTCAAGATTTCAACAGTGTTTTGTTAAGCATACAGAAAAACAGAAAGTGACAACTACCTATTTTATGTAATTTCACCAAAGCCTAAATGTAAAGTGAGCATGGATTACTAAAAACATTCTTGTCCAGGTTGCCTAATGCTCACAAATGTCAATTCTCTTCGTGACTACATATTTGTTTCTTCCTAAGATTATATATTCAACCTCAACCCTGTTGAAAATGCCTAATCCTATGACTCACTTAATACTTTGCCTGATTTCATAATGTCTCTATTGATATCTGCTTTCCTACATATTTTCCCCAGTTCATCATTGTGACTGACTCTTCACATGGAATGACATTAACATTCACTCTCTAACTGAAACTCTATTGATAAAGAACTTTGGTCCAAATCCTATACTCACTCTTCTTTCTAAACCTACCGACTATCTTCCTAATCCTAACAACTATCCCTTTTTGACTGGAGGTTCTCTTTGACATTCAATCATCCAAGGTACAACGTCCTATGCCATTGTATATCGATTTATCTGAGACATCTGTGCAGAAAGTATTTCAATGCTACGTATCCCAATCAAGGGCCCAATTCTCTTCTGGGCTTCAAATCTTACCTAGATTTCTGTTTTTCATACTTGAATCATACGTCTATATTCTTATAAATATCACAGATTCCCAGTACCATTATTCATCCCACAGAATGATTCCTAACCCAAATCAAACCTGATATTAACCCTAACTACACAGTGTTCCCTCAATCTAAATTTAGAGAAGAGCAGGGACAGAGCTGATCTTAAAATACAGAAATGTAGGGGATCTTCCACCTGCTGAGAACCTCAGAGGTCCATGCAGAAAGGATCCCTGAAGAAGATGTAGGCAGCTATGATGGACGTGAGAGAGCAAAAGTCATCTTCCATGGCAAAAAACCTGGTCAGGATGAAGGGAAGTGTATGAATCAGCCTCTCTCTACTTAATGTAGAGAACATGGACCAAACCAGGCCTTTGTGAGAGCTGTTCTTTGGTGCCTATGAATGATATATCATTCTAACTTGTGAAAGTGTCACAGGAAGTAGGGGCAGCCTCCAGCTCATGGAACACTTGGAAGCAACTGTTAGAACAAAGTGTTTGGCAAGGCAGTGACCTCATTCAGTTCCTAAAGGAAGTGACCTACCTCACTTCCTTGGTAATGGAACTCTCTAAACTTGGGATCCAGGAAGCCAGGTACCCAGAGCCAATCCCAGTCCCAGTCAAAGTGGGCTCACTTGTTTTGTGTACTAAGGACAGAGTCACTCTTCCTTGGTACCTACTGATGTGAGGATGGCCAAATGCCAGTGTCATTCTTGAGAAGGCAGGTAGTGTCTCACCACAGGCTCCTGACAACCTCACACATTTGGCCGAGGAGACCAGATCTGAGAATGGATAGTCCATTTCAGGGGAACATAGTATGACCCACCAGTCAGAGGACACTCCGGATAGTCACAGACCTACTTGGGGGAAGGAGGTGCCTTTTTGCATGTGGGTGTGAGTTTGTGGTTTTTTCTCATGTTCTGAGAATAGGTAGAAAAGGCGGTTTGTTTGGTTTGGAGTGGACTTTTTCTAGTAAGTTGTTTGATAAGGCGAGTGTTTCTATGTCTGTGTATCCCACTTTGTCCGTGGTTGTAGACATTAGAAAAGAGAATGCATCAATGGATGTGTCCTGTCTAGTAGAAAGCTTCCCAGCATTCATTCTGCCCAATTTGTGAATGGACTTTGACTCGCCTTATGGATGGGCAATGCCTACTATCTTACTACCTTGCTGTTTTCTTCCTGAATTCTGGCCACTCTCGAGACTAGGCTCATGGTTTTGTGTCCAAGATATGTATCACCTCCAAGCTCTGTGACATGGCCATGTACATGATAACTGAAGGGAATTGGAGGATCTCAGAAAACTCAGATAGGAATGTGACCAGTAAAGTCTCAGTGGAGAATCCTTGCTTTGGGCCATTTGCTTACCTATTGTTCCATTGCCCTGAATGTCAGGAAGGTCTTTGCCTCAGGCCACCCCTTTGTGAAGCCTGAACAAAACAGTTTTCAAATGGAAATGAATTGGCATCACCTGTGGCTCTTTGCTTAATTGCTTTGGAAAGGGATGTTTCTTAATCAGCCTCTTGGTCCTGTGTGAGGCTGTGGCTTAGATTCTCAGCACCTGATGGATCTAAAGAAAGATTCCCTGTGTGCTACAAAACCAAAATGGTCAAAATAGCAGTCATTGTGTATGAAGATTCTCGCCATCTTCTGTAATATTTCTGACATCCATCAAGTGAAAATAGGGATCCTTTGGGACAAATGAGTTCTTCAAATGCCTGCAGAGGCTAGACCATAGATGCTTGGGTTTTCTCATGACTCCAATTCACATAAAGAATCTATAACTGGCAGTCATTAGGCCTCAAATTGGAGAAGTGAAGCCGTAATAAGGGCAGGCCTATTTGATCACTCGTGGTTCACAGGAAGGGTGTTCAGGCCACACTGTCATTAGGGAAAATAGGGGCAAGGGAGCATATTTTGGACACTGTCTTGGACTGCGCCCCTTATGAAAACCTCCAGCCAGAGAATTTGATGAGTGTCTATATGGAAGAAGATGAGGGCCATGTGGGAGTGTTTTGGTTTTAATTGTGGTCATTTTTGTGGCGGTTGGAAGACATGACTGTGGCCACCATGACTGGAACTCTGGTGTGATTCCCCTTAGAAACTGAGTTCTGGAACTGTCCTCAGAGAAGAATTGCCATGAATTGTGTTGGGATTTTAGGAGGCCACTCATGAGAGTCGCCCTTGGAAACTGAGATCTAGGCAAACTCAGATGGAGACTGCTGAATAGTGACACAGAGCTGTGGTGCACAGGTGTGTGATAAAACATCTCTGGTGGGGCCATGTGGATCTGCCAATGACTTCCAAATGGCTTGTGGCTGAAATGGTGCAGCGCGTAATCCCTTATACGTTTGACCTCTTCATATAAAGGCATCTTGTTATATGGAGAGGTTTCAGGGCAATGTTCACAATCAGGTTGCAATGGTTAAGGGGGCAAGCTATGTGGGATAGAATCCTGGTTGGTGTATTCTCCTGCAGACCCTGACCCACCACACGTATGAGAAATTCCTCCAGCACTGAGTCCCTGTTGATCTCCTTGTATTTTGTGAAGCAAATACCAAACTCCCAGTGCAACAGCAAGAAACACCATGAAAAGTGGAAGATGAGCAAATGGCTTCACAGTCCACAAGGGGAGGCACTTAGCCTTCAGTGGCCACAGTTTCCCAACAAAGAGAGAATTCAGCACTGCTGCCTCATGTTCATTTGAAAATAAGAAACAATATCTTCCAGGTCACATATATGCAGACCCAGCTTTGATGGTCTCACTACAAAGGAAGCTAAAGCTCCTGACAACAACATATATTTCAAGTGCCCAAGGTCAGGGGCAGTTTCCCAAGAAATTTTAGGCCGGCAGAGCTCCATATTTGTGGAGTGTTTACCTGTTAGACCAGGACATGACAAAAGACCACTGACTTCAATTAAAATCAAATTAAACCAAGCTTATTATTTCCACTGGCTTCCTCTCCCTCTAAAAATGGTGGAAACTAGACAGCAACCCCACCTTTCCTACAGCCCACCTTTATAGCCCAGAAAGTTACACAAAGGCGGGTTACAGATAAGAGAACTCGGAGAAGCATCACATTAATGCTAGTTTACATTTTTTGTTTTTTGCTGGCCCCTCATCAGAATTTATCAGGACCATTAGAGCCTCAACGACTGTCGTTGTCTGGCCAGGGAAGGCCAATATTTATGAGGTGTCACTAAAGTTTCAGAGAGGGCTGCTATCTGGTCAGAGAGCCAGGCATGGGTGAGTTCAAGGCATGGGCAGGCATTCAAAGCAGATTCAGAATTTGCAGTAATGTATAGTAAAGCCAAAATTATCTTTTCATGGTTTTGTGGCAAGATGGCTCCCAATTTTAATAAATGATCATGTTGGGTCTATCATTCCCCCTTTCTAATGTGCCCCTTCCAAATCTTTGATAGGGTAGGAAAAGAGCAATGAGGGAATTTTAATTCCTCAGGTAACAGTCTCCAAATTTTTAGAACTCACCCAAAACTGGATTCCTGATTTTACCTGACATAATTAATTACTTATCTTGATAGTCTATTTATTTTTGGCTCCATAGTTGTTAGACGAGAGGCGTCACTCATTTTGGCGTCTTCAGAGCTGAGAGAGGGTGACGTGAGTGGGCACAGCATATGGGACATGACTTGTCTTTTAGAAGTCAGTTGAGGGACATGGGTTGCCTTTTAGAAATCAGTTCGGTTTGAAGTCTGGTTGGGGAAGAACAGGTTGTAAAGTCATCTGGGGATGGGTTCTTCTATGTGAGAAACAAAAACCATGAGTACTGAAAGAATGTTGCAGCAGCTGGAACATGTCACTGTATAGAAGTTCCCTCAGCAGGCTTTAATATCCCCAGTTATCAGAATGTCAACTTAATATTTAACATTTAGTGTTACATTTGTCCCTCCCCATAAGATACATTTTAATAATTTAATGTCATCTGATCTTGCAAAATTCTTTTACTAGTATGACCTCTGTGTGTAATAGAGAAACCTTTAATTCTGTTACTCAGGGCTGGATGATCATACTAGCAAACACCAAGCCTACCTGTGTAGGTTAGGAATATCTGTAGGCCTTAAACTTAAAATTTGTGCCTCTGGCAGCTCCTCTTGATAGTCACTTTTTATAGTTATCAGGGATTGCTGACTGAGAATCCTTCTTTGTGGCCTCCAGTCTTACTTATTTTGGGAGGATAGCATAAAGTGAATACCTTAAAATATTATTATTATTATTATTATTATTATTATTATTTAAAATGTCAGGAATGGCTGTATTTTGGTTTTAACTCTCTTTGCTAAGTGTTTAAGATGAAGCTGTCAAACTGACTTTGTTTCTATCTATTGTTAACATTAGCTGAGTTTTATGAAAGTCATTCCTGGGGAAACTTGAGAGCAGCTTCTCAGTTCTGCTGGTGCCATTTGCGCTAGGTGGGTCCAGGTCTTGCTTGACCATGGGGCTTCCCTCAGAAGCATCAAAGATGTCTCCCTTCTCTGATGACTCTCTTCTTCATAGCAAATGCCCTGATTGGCTTTCTGTTTTCCAGTGGTCTCATTAATCTCCCTAATTGGGAGGTTATGAGGCCCAGAGTTGCAAAGCTTTTAGAGAAGTCCCCTGTTCAATGGATTCAGACTGACTCAGAGGGCAAGAGCCAAATATTGGTTTTCTTGGCTCTTTTCATGTAAATTTAATTTTAAATCCTAATCTTAATTATCCAGCAAATAAATTTTAACAGCCTTATATTAAGAGTACTGGGGTTTAATGTCTATAAGTTTATAATTATTTATCTTTTTATTAATTGGGATCTGTATTGTAGGTGTCTTGTAGGTGATGACTTATTATCTTAAATTAACCCATGCTGTGTTCTTAAAGCAACACTTCTGTAAAACACTAACAGAAAATCTTTAGATCACTTGTAAGGAAATTACAAAATAAAATTTTTTAACAAGTGTAAAAATACTTAGTTCGTGTAATAGCTCCCCTGAATTTTTTAGCTGAGTTATACATTATATCCCCTGTTTGAGATCCTAGTAATCTTAACAGAAAACAAAACAACTTTTGAACATAACTTTAAATGAAACATAATCTTACCTACAGCTTTCGTAGTCATTCTCACATGTAGTAATATGGGACACAGAGCCTTATCTCAGGTAAGGCAGGGCTCTTTATAAATATTAAGTGTTTTAGTTCTAAAGATGAACTTTGTTTTTTTAATATCATTTTACAAATTTTATATAAATTGTTTGAGGTCACATGAACATTAGCTAACAACATAGGATATCACATTTAAAACATGAATTTAATAAACACTGAAAGTTTTTAACCTTTGCATAGATAAGGCTCTCATTAACATAAAAATACATTTAAATTGTTCCCCAATGTAAAAAGTAACATAAAACTTTACATATCTTATTGAAAACAGGTAAATGAATGCCCAATATATTTTTTTTTACTATACAACTTCAGAACACCAGCTTGGTATAATGCTCTTTTAAAGTTTCTACCTTACAGACTTGTATACCTGAAAGATAGGAGCACATTAATAGCATCACAATTACATTGATGTTTCTACATTAAGCAAGTTTAGCTTTTAAAGAAATGGCAGTACAGGGCTCTAAAATAACAGTTCTTATTTAATCAGTTGTTTAATTTTTATGGTTGCTTGCTCTAGAAAAAATAAAACTTAATAAAACACAATGTTATGGGTAAACTTATGTTTTCAGAAATTTTTGTCTCTTTAACACATGACTGATTTTTACAATCTTATACAGACTTTATTACACACTTCTACAGACCTTAGTAAATCAATCAGATATCTAACAAAAGTACTCATGAATGAGTAATCCCATATCAAATTTACTTTACTTATTTATCAAAATATTAGACAAATGTATTGAAGATTGTAAACCATTTTTTTTGTTGAAGGAAAAGTCCTAGAACCAAGTCATATTAGAATTTTTGTAGACATTAATATTTTATTAGATTTTTGAACACCTAGAAAAACTTGTAAGCTGAGTTTTAAAGACATTTATTTTTATCTGTTTATCCAATTTAAATTCAACAATTTAAATCACGTGAATTAAAGATCTTTAGATCCACTTTGTAAAAATTGTTTTTATGAGCGTTGTTTTTAGGAGTGCACTTTATATATGTTAATTTGTGTATCATATATATGATATACGGACATATGTATATATAGATATACAACACATAACAACAGTGTGTACACATAATAATAGTAAAGGTCTTGTAGCTTTTCACAGGTGAAATATCCATTGCAATGTTTCAAAAACTCCACAGTTGGTCAAAGATAGAACTGATCAGAAAAACATTAACCTAGGTCTGTAGGATCAAAATCATGAGCTCAAAAAAAAAATAAAGAATCTAAGGAAAAAAATAAGAGTTCTAGAAAAAATGACTGGTAATTAATTAGTAAATACCATACAATTTAACTTTTTTTTTCTCTTAGGCCTCAGATCTGTCTCCTACTAAGTTAGCAGGCTTCTTTCATTTGCATTTCAACATAAGTCCTGGCTGAGGTCCAGAAGGAACAGGGAAAAGCTGCTAATCTGAGCAGACACCTCAGGCCTAAGGCATTTCAACCATAATATTCAGGTTTGGATGTTGAAAATTATCATACAAGTTTAAGATACAATTCACAAAATTTTATATCTTTACATCTTTTTTTTGTCAACAGATACCATACTATGATTTACTATCCTTGTCCAATTTAATGCACTGCTACACACAGTGACATTTTCCCAGGCTACCCAGTTCAAAATTGGTGAAAAATAGCCTGAATGATTGGGAAGTTACTTGCCAACTTGGAAGTTGTGTTGTTTAGTTTTCCATCCTAAGTATTTAAGTTCTCTGACATGAATTATCTGAAATCATAAACTAAACAATTACCTAAACCCGACTTTTAACTGCAAGATTGTGCAATGCTTTAAAAACCCATTCAGATACCAGATTGTTACAATAAAACATCATCATTTAGACACACATTCAGCTAAGATCATTCCCAAGAAACAATTTATAATATCAACATATCATTGCACATGTCTTAAAGGGCCAGAAAAAAAGACACAAGACAGACAGAAAGGAGCTCCAGAATATGGCTGACAGACAGAAGCCTTTGAAACAGAGCAGATAAGAGAAAAATCAACTACACCAGTGGAACCATAGATGTCCCCACAAGGGAACCAGATGTTTTCACAGAGGGACAACCTGAAATGTAATATCAAGGGTCTCCATGCTTACTTTACTGCATTTAGTGTCCCCTTTTTCTTTTTCTCTTTTTTAAAAAAACAGAGGTGGCATAATCCTTACAGTGCAGGGAAGGAAGGAGGTAATTCTCTGAAAAAACAGGGCTTTGGCAGCTGCTGGGAGTCGCTCTGTCCCTCCTTATACTTACAGGATTAGCTCTTCTGGTTTCGTTCCACCCCAAGCACGCTCCATCTCCTAACATTTTAGTAGTCAGCTCTCAAAAATTTCCGGGGCGGTGGGGGGTACCAAAATTTGTAACTTAAAGTTCACTTCCTGAATTTGAAGTCAATTCATGCCAATTTAATAATGAGGACAGGGTTTGAGAAAAAGAAAAAGGGAGTTTTACTGCTTTGCTAACAAAGGAAAAACACAGGGGTCTCTGCCCAAAGGTTGTAACTCTCTTTGTCTGAAGGGACAAGGGGTTTTAAAGGAGTTTCAATTGTTAACCTGGGAGATACTCAGTTCTTACGTCCCCAGCAGGCATTGCCCTGTGCAGTGTGTGTGCTCCAGGTAGCCAGCTAGTGGCTTCTCTTATCCTGCTTAACAAAGGGGGGTAAAGTTCATCACAGTTCTTTAAAACACAGTTCAAAGGGATGTCAGTCTTACATGCTTTATTACCCATTTTCATGTCCAATATCCTTAAGTTTTTTCCACAGAAATCACACAACAAAACACACAAAAACAAACAAACAAAAAACATGTAGAACACAGAAAAAAAAACACAAAAAAAACAGAAACTAGGCGCAGAAACAGAAAAACAGAGGAGCAATGGAGCATCTTGCTAATGCTCCGGGATAGGAACTTCTGTGTGTCTGTTGGCACCTCTCTACCCTTTCAGAGGAATTCACTACAGAATAGAACAGAGGACAGAATGATTCTCGTTACTGTCCCAGACAGGAGTATATGTGTGCCTCCCCAGGCCACCTCTCTGTCATCAGAAGAGATCTCCCTTTACCGGATATCAAATGTTATATAGGTGCTACTTACCAATGGAGGCCTCCTCCATCATGAGCTTGCTAATTGTTTTAGTGCGGTGGTTCACTGCAGTTCTCCCAGGACCAAAAGCTCACTCCAAGGCCTTGGAACTTGCCTCTCCAGGACGGAGCCCTGGAGGGAAGGCCAGCTTCAGAATTTCCAGCAGTCTGGTCTTGTGATCTGTTGGGGCAGGTTCATCTCGCTGCGGAATTACAAAATGTTAGACCACGATTCAAGAAAAGACCACTGACTCCAATTAAAGTCAAATTAAGACAAGCTTATTATTTTCAGTGGCCGGGCTGCATCTTCCTCTCAAAATAGTGGAAACAAGACAGCAAACCCACCTCTCCTACAGCCCAGCTTTATAGCCCAGAAAGTTACACAAAAGGGGCGTTACAGAAAACAGAATTTTGATAAGCATCACACTAATTTTTGTTTACATTTTTTTTTGCTGGCCCTAGAATCAGAAATTATAGGGACCATTAGAGCCTCAGAGAGGGTCGTTGTATGGTCAGGGAAGGCCATTATTTATGAGGTGTCACTGAAGTTTCAGAGAGGGCTGCGATCTGGTCAGAGAGCTAGGCATGGGGGAGTTCAAGGCATGGGCAGGCATTTCAAGCAGGTTCAGAATTTGCAGTAATTTATACTAAAGCCAAAATTATCTTCATGGTTTTGTGGAAAGATTGCTCCTAATTTTAATAAAAGCTTAGGTTGGGTGTATCAACCGTGTCCCTTACTTTTGGAAACTCCTCTACAACCTCCAAGGTTGTGAACTACTGAGCATTTTCCAATCCAGATATGTATTCACAGATTTTCTAACTCTTCTCCTCTAATTGTGTCTTACTTGAGGCCAAGGTAATGTCAAGACATTATTCTGGATGAGAGTGGGAAGATTATTGTGCAACACATATTTGCATATACATTGGATTCATTTTCCAATTTTCCATTCGAAATACTGAATCCCTGACACTAACCCATAGCTTACTAGATTCTAACTACTAATACTAACATGATGGAGAAAAATAACCCAAATAGAATTGAAATACAAGCATTTCAGAGGAGGCATGGTGTATACTAGAATTGCCTTTTGCAAGATAAAGGGTAGGTGTTATAAATCTAGTGAATTTTTTATTAAAATATTTCTCCATGTGTTTTAAAAATGAACAAATATGTCAATTCCTGACTCCCTTTCTCTCTAGCCTATTCCGCACGTGTATTTTTATATGCACATATAGAATCCTACCTGGTATCACACGTACATTTGTGTGAGGTGCCTGACTTGGCAGATACAAATTGTGAGAAGAGATCACTTCTCGTAAACGCTGTTGGAACTAAAAATTCAACCTATGGGTGAGCTTCCTAGTAGAACATTATACATAAATCCATTTTCAGTAAAATAAATATTATTTTTCCATCTGTGGTTGGTATATATTTTATGATGAATTACGTTTTTCATATATATATTGCTACTATTTAATGTCTGTGTGTATTTTGTGTGTATGTATGTGATGTATGTGTGTGTGTGTGTGTGTGTGTATGTGTATATATATATATATATATATATATATATATATATATATATACACACTCTAAAAATATTTCAAAATATGAATTACATGTGTCTTATATACACTCTCAAAATTCATTCTTTTTCATGTATGTGGATTAATAATCAACTTCTCACAAGATTTATCTCAGAAATATTCATCCACTTGAAATACATATTTGTTTTCTATAACAGAAAACTCACTACAGCGAATGGTGGTTACAAATATCAATATTTCTACAGTAACTGACCCAGTTTAACATCAATGCAAGTGAATTCCTATGGGACATGATGAGTCTTTTGACGTTCAATTTCATTCAACACTGGTACATTAATATTTCTTCACTTTTTGCACTTCATAATATATATATATTTCATCCACAAGTTCACAAATTTATATGCATTTGTTTCACTTTCAATCACTTCCTGCTTCAGAACACATGCATCTCCAGGTTTCTTGACTGGTCTTTTCATGAGACTTCTTTCCAAACACATTATTTTCAATTTCCATAATCACTTTTGAAGCAAAACTCACACACATCATGATAAACCATAACCCTAATATACCATTAGGTGTATTACTGGTTGGAAAGAATGATTGTATATCAATATAAGATTCCCTGTATAATTTCAGATGTGAATTCAATCCATTATTTAAAGTTGGAACCAGTTACATACTTATTCACAGTATGGTCAATTCATGCATTATCTCTATTTTCATAAACACAGGGTACATCTATTTGCACCCCCAATAATAATTTATAGTCTTCAAATATTGCTCCCAGAAATGGTGGAAGAAATACTCATGCACCTGATCTACACATACATTTTGTCACAGTAATATTCTGGACACAAATGCAAAGTTCACACTTATGATTGTACCATATCCTAAGTGGAAAGTGAGCATGGATTCCTAAAACATCCATTTCACCTTTGTCTAATGCTCTCAAATATAAATCCTATTGGTGACTACATATTTGTTTCTTCCTAAGATTATGTATTCAACCTCAAGCCTGTTGAAAATGTCTAATGCTGTCACTCACTTTATACTCCTTCTGAATATACTCACATGAATAGAGCAGAGAGCCCTGAGAACAGCTTAAGCAGAGCTTATATACTTTCCTTGGAGAGGGCAGGGACAGAAATTTATTGATGGGTCAGAGCGAGTGGGCGGTTAGTGTGAAACTGGGTGAGGGAATACATTCTGCAATTTGGCAGTTGGGGACAGCACAATCTGGGAACAAGATTACAAACAGTTCTCAAGATTTCAACAGTGTTTTGTTAAGCATACACAAAAACAGGAAGTTACAAGTACCTTTTTTATTAACCTTTTATTCCCCACTTCTTCTTCTTGCTACTTTTAATAATAAAGGTGATTATTGGGGCATGTCACATTCTATGTCTGCTAGTGGGGTATTACCATAAGTTTAACTTGTCCAATTTGAGCTTGGAGAAAAGAACTTACATGGTTGAGCAAACAGGGTTTTATAGTTAGCAATAATATGAGGATTATTATTGGACAGGCCAGGGTTGATAACCAGGGGGACTGTGTGAACCAAGACTCAAACCACCCTTTTTGGGCCTCTCTCTCTCGTTGACGATTTTCAAGGCATCCTTTTATTTTACTCATAGGTTTTTTTTTACAACCTCATTATGGTCGGCATCAAAACAACATTATTACATCAATGCAGCACAAAGGCCCCCTTCTCTCATGGAGGGGAGGTCCAACCCTCAACTTGAGTGTAAAACAACTTCAGAGAGAGATGTTAAAGATTCCTGCAAAGCTGTGATGGAGGTTTCTATTATCTTTAAGTTTTGGTCTCTTGCTGCTTCTATTTGGGTCATTTGTTGTGTACCATGGAGCAGGGCAGTGGTTCCTGTGACTACCCCTGCCACAACTCCAATTCCTAATATGATGGCTAAAGTGAGGGATATATGTTCCCAGTGGAACCGGGTTGTATGCCCCCCTGTTTGATCTTCAAATGAACCTTGGTCATTATAGAGCAATCTGGGACACATCTTCACCATTACACAATTAATCACATCTGTTGACCATTTCATGAAAACATAAACAATGTTTAAGTATATAGAATTATACTGTTGTAGGGACGGACAAGGCACGGCACCTACGATAGCACCAAAGACAGGGAAACAGTCCTATTTGGTTGCAACCGGATTCAGAGGGCATTGCTTCTGTTGTAATCAATTAACTCCCTGAACCCCAATTTTAGGTAGTTTTAGAATTTTGTACCCAACATGAAAGAGAAGGGACTCAGAAGTTCACAGTCTGCAGAAATTCACAAAACGAAGCTTTTTTTTTTCTGTTTTTTCCTCTATTGTGGGCAAGTTAACTTTTCAAGGACACCTGGGAGGCAGAGAGCTTTTTTTTTCCTTTTCTTTTATCCCCCTGCCAACTGTTACCATGGAGCCCAGTTTGTAACTTTTTATCTTAGAAATGTAGCCATCTCTGTGAAGCCCCAGCTCAAGGCCAGAGACCTTGTTCACATATTCTATGAAAAACTATTAAGGGGGTGTCTAGCTTAGGAGTGCTGATTTTTCCAGCCAGTAGGCAAGTAGAACAGGGCAACAGAATAAGAGGAAGTTAATCTACACTGAACTCATTTATAGAGACTCTTTTGCTGAAAGTCCTAAAGTCAGCCATGGTGAAGACTTTTGGAGAAGTTCAGTGAAGATTTTTCTGAGGGCCTGGTACAGAGGGGGAAGATGGGGAAGGCGGGAGGTGAGAGCAGCTCCGTGGATCTCAGAATAAGGAAGGAGAGATGTAAAAGAATAATGGGAAAGGATTTTGGGATTTTCCTAGCAACATAAATTGAGCAGTAGAAACGGTAGAGCAGAAAGGTAGACGGGAGTGAGTATCCCAAAAAGCCTGTGAGGGACTTTAAAATTTGTAACCTGTTTTCAGTGATGACAAAGCTACTTTAAAGGCCATTTTCATTACATCTTCGATAGGGGTCTGAGGGATCTCCTAAGCTGGTTTGAGCTTTGGGTTAGGTGGTAAGAGGACCTGGTGGGACCCGGTGTGGGCACTGACAGGAAAAGAGAGAAGTGAGTGGGTGGATGGGTACCTCAGTACCTGCTACCTCAGCAAGGGGGCAATGCTCTGAGAACCGGCGGAGGTTTCGGTTTTTGATCTAGTAATTGGAGAAGAGAAATCAGGTTTGCTGAGGTGGGACTGACAGCAGAGAGTCTGGAGCAGAAGGCTGAGTTTGAGGAACTATTGGAGAAGCATAGTTCAGGATGTGAGTGAAAGAGGAAAAAGGCCTTCACATAGGGGAATTTCCTTTCACCCTTTTGAGCACTTGCAGAAGTTAAAAAGGTTACACAGAATTTGAGGATCTAGAGACTCCTCTGTTGGCCATCAGTTTGGGTTGTCTAAGTGGTAATATGGCCAATGCTGTGTACTGAATTTGATGAGGATTTTGGGTTCCACCAGGCAGTCCCTGTATGCTCAAATCCCCATGACTTACAGAAGAAGTCGGCTTTTCCCCCACACAGCCGTGGCGGTTTGTGCCTTTGATAGTCTGCCGGGCAAACATACTAATATAGGCTAGCCAACCTGCATCTGGCTTGCCTGTCCCTACAATCATAATGTTTGTTTCCATTATCTATGGTACGGAAAGGATTTAATGGAATTTTAATGGGATCCTCTTCATCAGGGATATTCTAATAGGAAAGACCTATAGCCAGCTGGCAAATGTCTGGGTGGAGAGATGGCCTCCAGGTCCCTAAGTGGGCTGTATGCAAGAGAGACCATACTTCTTATCTAGTAGGATTTGTGATCAGCCATCGCTGCAGTAGGGGCTGATGAGCGTTAGGACTACGGGTGGCCAAGGAGAGAGTCTATAGCCTTACCCACGTGACGAATATGCAATTTGAAAGGGTTAACAGTCTTTTCCAGTTTCCAGCCAGAGTCTGGACATGGCACAGGCTTGAGATGAGACGCATGGATGCAGGAAGTGATTCCCTCTACTTTTACTGCTGTAGGTGCTATAAGTAGCACCTGGAATGGTCCTTTCCAGCGGGGTTCCAGGGATGACACCTGATGTCATCTTATGTAGAGGAAGTCTCTTTCTTGATATCAATGTGGATTCCCCTCGTCCCCAGGTTGGAAGGCAGTAGCCATCTGTTTCCACAGGTATGTCTGAGTTCTTACAAGAGATTTAAGTCTGTCAAGCAAGGGTGTGTGGAAGGGATCCTTAGGTCTTAGAGTCGGGGTTAGGTCTCTTAGTGGAGGAGGGGCCCCATAGAGAATTTCATAGGGGGTGAGGTTACACAAAGAAACAAAGGGAGTATTTCTTGATGAAATAGTGCATAAGGCAGGAGCATAGTCTAATCTTTTATGCCGGTCTCTAAGCTTAATTTCGTTAAGGTCTCTTTAATGGTTTTATTTATTTTTTTTATGTGTCCTGATCTCTGGGGTCAATAAACACAATGTAACTTCCAATTAATCCCTAGGGTCCTGGCTAACCCCTGATTTACCTGGCCCATAAAGGGTCTTCAATTATCAGACCATGTTACATTAGGCAGGCCGTGTCTTTGATAAATATCTTTCAGGATCTTCTTGACCACAATTTGTGCCTGTTTTCTTTTATTTTTTTTTTTTGGTGGGAATGGCTTCAATCCATCCTGAAAATGTATCTACAAAGACTAGGAGATATTTAAGCCCATACCTTGCTGGCTTAATTTCAGTAACGTTCACTTCCCAGAATTGTCCTGGTCTGGTTCCTCATAGGTGCTTTCCTGTAGGAAGCTTGGAAGTGTAAGCATTAACCAATTGACAGAACTGACAGGCTTTTGTTACCCATTCAATTATTTCCTTTCACTGTGAGTGAGTTAGTCTAAAACTCTGTTCTTGATCCTACAGTAATGCCTGCAGTTTTTTTGAACAAAGTTGATTGAGTTGATGTACATTTTTAACGTAGTGTAGGGCTTTCTGAAATTGCAGGCTGGGCTCACTGAAGTTGAGGAGTTCATTGTCAGTGTTCTTAGATGTTATCAAAAGCTTGCTGGTGCTCAAGGGTCCATTGGAATTGGGCATATCATTTAACAGCGGGTATAAAGGAGCAGCTAAGAACACAAACCCAGGTCCATAACCTGCTAAAGCCAGCAGTCCCAAGAAACTCTCTATGTTGTCTCCTGTTAAATGGGGGTGGTATCTGCACAACGGTTTGTTTCCTGGGCTCAGTGAGCCATCATTTACCGTGCCTAAGGGAATACCCCAGGAAGATTACTTCTTGCTGGCAAATTTGGGCCTTTTTGTCCGAAGCTCTCTACCCGAGTTGAGCAAGCTCAGATAATAGTGCTTGGGTCTCAGACTCACAGTTTTCTTTAGTGTTGGCTGCCAGTAGCTGGACATCCACATATTGAAGCAGAATGACTTCGGGGTGCGTAGTTCTGAAGTTGTAGAGATGTCTGTGAAGGGCTTCATCAAAGAGAGTGGGGGAGTTTTTGAACCCCTGTGGGATTCTAGTCCAAGTTAGTTGAAAAGACGTTCCTGTTTCTGGGTCTACCTACTCGAAAGCAAACAGCAACTGACTATCTTTATGCAGAGGCAAGCAAAAGAAAGCATCTTTTAAGTACAGAACAGTATACAATTTTCACTCGGCCACAGCAAAGAGGTTACTGGGGGTCCAGCATGCTGGGGCTCAGAGCTCACTTAAATAGAGCAGAGAGCCCTGAGAACAGCTTTAACAGAGCTTACATACTTTTCTTGGAGAGGGCAGAAAGGGAAATTTATTGATTGGTCAGTTCGAGTGTGCGGTTTGCTGCACCCGGGTGAGGGAGTATATTCTGCAGTTTGGCAGTTGGGGACAGCACATTCTGGGAACAAAATAGCAAACAGTTCTCAAGATTTCAACAGTGGTTTGTTAAGCATACAGAAAAACAGGAAGTGACAAGTGCCTATTTAATTTACCTTTCACCTAAGCAAAATGGAAAGTGAGCATGGATTACTAAAAACAACCATGTCCAGGTTGCCTAATGCTCTCAAATGTTAATCATATTGGAGGCAACATATGTCTTTCTTCCTAAGATTATATATTCAACCTCAACCATGTTGAAAATGTCTAACCCTCTTACATTATACTTTGCCTGATTTCCTAATGTCTCTATTGATATCTGCTTTCCTACTTATTTTCCCCAGTTCATCATTGTGACTGACCCTTCGCGTGTGCTGACACTGACATTCACTCACTACCCAAAAATCTATTGCTAAAGAACTTTTGTCCAAATGCCATAATCACTCTTTTTTCTAAACCTACAGGCTATCTTCCTAATCCTACCGACTATGCCTTTTTGACTGGATGTTCTCTTCGACATTCAATCATCCAAGGTAGAAGGTCCTATCCCATTTTATATCGATTTATCTGAGACATCTGTGCAGAATGTAATTCAAAGCTAAGTATACCAATCATGGGCCCAATGCACTTCTAGGCTTCAAATCTTACCTAGATTTATATTTTCATACTTATATTTCACCTATATATTCTTGTAAATATTGCAGATTCCCAATACTATTAGTCATCACGCAGAATGATTCCTAACCCAAATCGAACCTGTTATTAACCCTAACCATACACTGTTCCCTCAATCTAACTTTACAAAAGAGCAGGCCCAGAGTTGGTCTTTCAATACAGGAATGTAGGAGATCTTCCACATGCTGAGAAACTCAAAGATCCATGTAGAAATGAACTCTGGAGAAGTTGAAGGCAGCTATGAAGGACCTGAGAGAGCAAAAGTCATCTTCAATGGCAAACAACCTTGTCAGGATGAAGGGTTTTGTCTGTATCAGTCTCTCTGTTCTTAATATAGAGAAGATGGACCAAACCAGGCCTGTTTGGAGAGCTGTTCCCTGGTGCCTATGGTTGATATACCATTCTAACTTGTGAAAGTGTCACAGTAAGTAGGGGCAGCCTCCATCTCATGGGACACTTGGAAGCAACTCTTAGGACCAAGTGGTTGCCAAGGCAGTTAGCTCATTCAGTTCCTAAAGGAAGTGACCTACATCTCTTCCTTGGTGATGGAACTCTCTGAACTTGGGATCCAGGAAGCCAGGCACTCAGAGCCAGTTGCAGTACTAGTCCCAGTGGACTCACTTGTTTGTATTTACCAAGGGAAGAGTCAGTCTTTCTTGGTACCTGCTGATGTGAGGATGGAAAAAGCCAGAAGAGCTCTGAAGAGGGGCCTTTACTGAGAAAGCAGGTAGTGGCTAACCGCTGGCTCCAGACAACTTCACAGTGTTGGCCAAGGAGACCAGACCCGAGACAGGACAGGCCATTTCAGGAAAACATAGTAGGGCCCACCAGTCATAGGACACTCTGGATAGTCACAGACATACTAGGGGGAAGGTGGTGCCTTTGTGGGTGTGGGTGTGAGTTTGTGGTTTTGTCTCATGTTCTGAGAATAGGTAAGAAAGGCGGTTTGTTTGGTTTGGAGTGGCCAAATTCTAGTATGACTTATGACAAGGTGAGTGTTTCTATATCTGTGTATCCCACTGTGTCGTTCGTTGTAGACATTAGAAAAGAGAATGCATCACGGATGTGTCCTGTCTAGTAGAAAGCTTCCCAGCATTCATCCTACCCTATTTATGAATGGACTGTCACTTGCCTTAGGGATGGGCAACACCTACTTCCTTCCTAAGTCCCTGTTTTTATCAGGAATTCTGGCCACTCTCCAAAATAGGCTCATGGTTTTGTGTGCAAGATATGTACCACCTCCAAGCTCTGGGACATGGCCGTGCACTGGATAGCTGAAGGGAATGGGGAGCATCTCAGAAATCTCAGATATCAGTGTGACCAGGAAAATATCAGTGGAGAAACACTGCTTTGGGCCTTTTGCTTACCTATTGTTCTGTTGCCCTGAATCTCAGGAAGGTTTTTGCCTCAAGCCACCACTTTGTGAAGCGTGAAGAAAACAGTTTTTAAATGGAATTGAATAGGCATCACCTGTGGCTCTTTGCTTAATTGCATTGGAAAGGGACTTGTCTAAATCAGGTTTTTGGCCCTGTGTTAGGCCGTGGATTAGATTCTCAGCACCTGATGGATCCAAAGAATGATCCCATTTGTACATCCAAAACCAAAATAGCAAAAAGTTCAGTCATTGTGGATGAAGTCTCTTGCCTTCCTCTGTTAGGTTACTGATCTCCATCAAGTGAGAATAGGGATCCTTTCTTTCAAATGAGCTCTTCAAAGCCCTGCAGAGGCTAGCCCATAGGTGCTTGGGTTTTCTCATGACTCCATATCACATTAAGAATCTATACCTGACAGTCATTAGGCCTCAAATTGGAGAAACAGAGCAGTATTAAAGGCAAGCCTATTTGACCACTCCTGGTTCACAGAAAGGGTGTCCAGCCCACCATGACTTTAGCCAAATGAGGGGAAAGGGACCTTATTTTGGACACTGTCTTGGGCTGCACCCCTCATGGAAAACTCCAGCCATAGGTAATGATGAGTGTCTATGTGGAAGAATATGAGGGCGATGAAGGAGTGTTTTGGTTTTAATTGTGGTCATTTGCGTGGCAGTTGAATGAGATGACTGTGTCCATCTGGGCTTGAACTCTGGAGTGATTCCCCTTAGAAAATGAGTTCTGGTACTGAACTCAGAGAAGTATTGTCATGAATTTTGTTGGGATTTTAGCAGGCCACACATGAGAGTCACCCTTGGAAACTGAGATCTAGGCCCAGGGTGGCTTTCCACAGAGCACTGGGTATCTCATCCAGGATATCACATGATTTATTCTGAAATAATTGGCAGCCATAGTTGAAAGTCAAAACACACATGGACCTTACATTGTAGAACTCAATGTACCTGGCTTCATGTGACCTTTGGCCACTCTTTGGGAAGCCTTGCCTGTGAGAATCCTCCAGAGCTTTCATTGAAATTAGCTTCCTCAACACTTAATGGTCCCTGAATGATTTGAACCCACAGTGCCTCCAACTTCATCCTTGAAAAACGGGGAAGATATATACCATGAAATGTTTTAAATTCCCATGACCAGGTGGCACTTGAGAACCTTTGGATGTCCTGCTGCTGATCTTGAGTGTTCAAGCAAAAGCGTTGATTGACTGTGTTTCATTTAAATGGTGTAGAACAGAGATGACAGTAAGTTGGAGCCTGCTGAGTAGTGGGCCTATTGCAGTGGTGTGCAAGTGTGTGATAAAGCATTTGTGGTGGGGCCATGTGAATGTGCTATTGGCTTTTAAATGGCTTGGGACTGACATGGTGCAGCCAACAGACCCTTATATGTAAAGGCATCTTGTTATTTGGAGAGATTTCAGGGCAATTTTCAGAATCAGGTTGCTATGGACAAGGGGGCAAGCTATGTTGGATAGAAGTCTGTTTGGTGCTTTCTCCTGCAGATCCTGACCCACCACACATGACAGAACTCCCTCCAGCACTGTCTCCCAGTTGAACTTGTTGTATTTCATGAAGCGAATACCAAAGTCCCAGTGCAGCACCAATAAAAACTACGAAAAGTGGAGGAATTCCAAGTAGCTTCACAGTCCACATGGGAAGAAACTTAGCCTCCAGTGGCACCAGTTTACCTACAAAGAGAGAATTCAGCAATGCTGCCTCAAGTTCAATGTAAAATAAGAAACCATGTCCTCCAGGTCACATAGATGCAGACCCAGCTTTGATGGTCTAACTAGAAAGGAAGCTAATGCTCCTGAGAATAGCATATATTTCAAGTGCCCAACCTTGGAGGCAGTTTCTCAAAAAGTCTATAGGCCAACAGAGCTCCATGTTTGTGGAGTGTTTACCCACACAGGTAATGTCAAGTCATTGTTCTGGATGAGAGTGGGAATAATTTTGTGTAGCACATACTGCATACACATTGGATTCCTTATCTAATTTTCCATTCGAAATACTGAAACCCTGACACTAACACATATCCTACTAGACTCTGACTACTAATCCTAATATGAGGGAGAAAAATAACCCGAACAGAATAGGAATACAAGCAGATCAGAGGAGGCATGGTGTATATTTGGACTTTCCTTTTGCATTTCATAGGGTAGGAGTTATATATCTAGTCAATTTTTTGTTGGAATAGGTCTCTATGTGTTTTTAAGTTAAGAAATATGTGAATTCTTGTCTCCGTTTCTCTGTAGCTTATTCAGCACATGTATATTTATATGCACATATAGAATCCTTCCTGGTATGAAACATGCATACTTGTGAGGTGGCTGACTTGGCAGATACAAATTGTGAGAAGAGATCACTGCTCCTAAACAGTGTTGGAACTGAAAATTCAACCTATGGGTTAGCTTCCTAGTTGAATAACACTATACGTAAATCCATGATCAGTAAAAAGAATATTTTTGGATCTGTGGATAACATATATTTCGTGGTGAATTTCGATTGGCATATATATTGCTCTTTTTAATATCTCTGTGTGTGTGTTTGTGTGTGTGTGTGTATATATATATATATGTATATACACACACACACACAAGAAGTATATACATATATATATATATATATATATATATATATATATATATATATTCTCCAGATTTTTCAAAATATGAAATATATGTGTCTTATACCCACTCCGTAAATTCATTCATATTCATGTATATGGATTTATAATGAACTTTTCACAAGATTATTCTCAGAAATATTCATCCACCTGAAATACATATTTGTTTCCAGTACTGAAAACTAACTTCAGTTAATGTTGCATACAAATACTGATATTTATACAGTAACTGACCCAGTTTAACCTCAATGCAAGTAGATTCCTATGGGACATGTTGTGTATTTTAATGTTCATTTTTATTCAACACTGGTACATTACTATTTCTTCAATTTATGCACATCATAGGATATATATTTCATCCACCAGTTAGCAAACTTATAGGCATTTGTTTCACTTTCAATCACTTCCTGCTTCAGAGCACATGGATTCCTCCGTGTTTCTTGAATGGTCTTTTCATGAGACTTCTTTCCAAACACATTATTTTAAATTTCCATAATCAGTTTTGAAGCAAAACTCACAGACTCTTCATGATAAACCATAAACCTAATATTACCTTTAGATGTATCAGTGGTTGGAATGAATGTATGTGTATCAATATAAGATTTCCTTTATATTTTCAGATATAAATTGAATGCATTATTTAAATTTGGAACCCATTATATTATTTATTCACAGTATGGTCTATTCTTGCATTATCTCTATATTCATAGTCACAGGGTACACCTATTTGTACACCCAATACTAATTTGTACATCTTCAAAATATTGCTCCCAGAAATGGTGGAAGATATACTCAAGTCACCTTATCTACATGTACATTTTATCACAGTAATATTCTGGACACGAAAAGCAAAGGTCACACTTATTATTTTACCAATGTAATGGTCAGGCGAGTGTCAGAGGAAGAGACCACAAGAGACTGTCTCATGCAACAGCCAAGGGTTTATGGGGGTCCAGCATGCTGGGGCTCAGAGCTCCCTTGAATAGAGCAGAGAGCCCTGAGAACAGCTTAAGCAGGGCTTATATACTTTCCTTGGAGAGGGCAGGGAGGGAAGATTATTGATGGCTCAGGGAGAGTGGGCAGTTTGCATGCAAACAGGTGAGGGAGTACATTCTGCAGTTTTGCAGTTGGTACAGCACATTCAGGGAACAAGATTAGCAAACAGTTCTCAAGATATCCACAATGTTTTGTTAAGCATACCAAAAAATTGGAAGTGACAAGTACCTATTTTATCAACCTTTCATTCCCCACTTCTTCTTTTGGTTACTTTTAATCATTAAAGTGATCATTGGGGGTGTCACATTTTATGTCTGCTAGTGTGGTATATTGTTTTCTTATTACCATAAGTTTAACTTGTCCAATTTGAGCTTGGAAAAAGGAAACTACACGGTTGAGCAAACAGGGTCTCACAGTTAGCAATAATATGAGGTTTATTAATGGACCAGCCAGGGCTGATAAATGCGTAGTTAACCAGAGGGACTCTGTGAACCAAGACTCAAACCACCCTTTTGGGGCCTCTCTCTCTTGTTGATGCTCTACAAGGCGTCTTCTTAATTTAATCATAGATTCTTTTACAGCTCCAGTATGGTCGGCATAATAACAACATTCTTCACTCAATGCAGGACAAAGGCCCCTTCTCTCAATAAGAGGAGGTCGAACCCTCGCCTGTTCTGTAAAACAACTTCAGCGAGAGAGGTTAAAGATTCCTGTAAAGCTGTGATGGAGGTTTTTAATATCTTTAAGTTTTGGTCTATTGCTACTTCTAATTGGGTCATTTGTTGTGTCCCATGGACTAGGGCAGTGGTTCCTGTGCCCACCGCTGCAGCAACTCCTATTCCTAATAGTATGGAGAAAGTGAGGGATACGGGTTCCTGGTGGAACCAGGTTGTATGCCCCCCTATTGGAACTTTAAATGATCCTGCGTCATGATAGAGGACTCTGGGAAACATCTGCACCATTACATACTTAATCAGAGGAAGAGACCACAAGAGACTGTCTCATGCAACATCCATATGTTGATCATTTTAAGAAAACATAAACAATGTTTAAGTATATAGAATTATACTGTTGTAAGGACGGACAAGGCAAGGCACCTAAGATAGCACAGAAGACAGGGAAACAGTCCTATTTGGTTGTAACCAGATTTAGAGGGCATTGCTTCTGTTGTAATCTTTTAATCCCCTGAACCCCAAGTTTAGGTAGTTTCAGAATTTTGTACCCAACATGTAACGTAAGGGGCTCAGAAAGTCACAGTCTTCAGAAGTTCACAAAAAGCAGTTTTTGTTTCTGTTTTTTTTCCTCTGCTCTGGGAAAGTTAACTTTTAAAGGACACCTGGTAGGGGGAGAGCTTTTTTCTTCTTTTTTTTCTTCCTGCCAGCTGTTACCATGGAGCCCAGTTGGTAACTTCTTTATCTTAGAAATGTAGCCATCTCTGGAAGCCCCAGCTCAACGCCAGAGGCCTTGTTCACATATTTTGTGAAAAAATAGTAAGGGGGTGTCTAGCTTAGGAGTGCTGATTTTTCCAGCCAGTGGCCAAGTAGAACAAAGCAACACAAAAAGAGGAAGTTTATCTACACTGAACTCTTGTATAGGGCCTCTGTTGCTGAAAGTCCTAAAGTCAGCCATGATCAAGGCTTCTGGAGAAGGCCATTTAAGATTTTTCTGTGGGATTGGAACAGAGGGAAAGACAAGGAAGGTGGGGTGTGAGAGCAGCTCCGTGGTTCTGAGAATGAGGAAAAAGAGATATAAAAGAATAATGGGAAAGGGGTTTGGGATTTTCCTGGCAATAAAACTTGAGCAGTAGAACAGGTAGAGCAGAGGGGAGGATGGGAGTGAGTACCCCAAAAAGCCTTTGAGGGACTTTAAATTCTTTGTAACCTGTTTTCAGTGATGACAAAGCAACTTTAAAGGCCATTTTCATTACATCTTGGATAGGCGTCTTAGGGCACTCCTCAGCTGGTTTGAGCTTTGTGTTAGCTGGTAAGAGGACCTGGTGGGACCCGGTGCATGCACTGACAGGAGAAGAGAGGAGTGAGTGGGTGGAAGGGTACCTCAGCACCTGCTACCTCAGCAAAGAGGCAATGGTATGAGATCCAGCGGCGGTTTTTGTTTTTGATCTAGTAATTGGAGGGGAGAAATCAGGTTGCTCATGTGAGAGTGATTGCAGAGAGTCTGGAGCAGAAGGCGGGGGGTGAGGATGTATTGGAGAAGCATAGTTCAGGATGTGAGCAAAGGAGGGAAAAGGCATAAACATAGGGGAATTTCCTTGGAAGGAAATTCCCAATTGATGGATCTTTTTGAACACTTGCCGAAGTTGAAAAAGTCACACAGAATTTGAGGATCTGGAGACCCCTCTGGGGGCCATCAGTTTTGGTTGTCTCATTGGTAATATGGCCAATGCTGTGTACTGAATTTGATGAGAAGTTTGGGTTCCACCAGGCAGCCCCTGTATGCTCACATCCCCATTATTTTCAGAAGAAGTCCGCTTTTCCCCCACACAGCCATGGCTGTTTGTGGCTTTGATAGTCTGCCGGGCAAACATAGTATTCTAGGCTAGCCAACCTGCATCTGGCTCGCGTGTCCCTAGATCCATAATGTTTGTTTCCATTATCTGTGGTACAGTAGGGATTTAATGGAATCTTAGTTGGATCCTCTTCATCAGAGATATCCCAATATGAAAGACGTATAGCCAGCTGACAAATTCTGGGTGGAGAGATGGCCACCAGGTCCCTAAGGGGGCTGTATGCGAGATAGACCATACTTCTTGTCTAGTAAGATTTGTGATCAGCCATCGCTGATGAACGGGCTGATGAGGGTAAGGACTACTGGTGGACAAGGGGAGAGTCTATAGCCTTATCCACATGGCGAATATGCAATTTGAAAGGGTTTCCAGTCTTTTCCAGTTTTTCAGCCAGAGTCTGGACAGGGCGCAGGCTTGAGATAAGAATTAGGATCCAGGAATTGATTCCTTCTACCTTTACCACTGTAGGTTTTATAAGTAGCACCTGGTATGGTCCTGTCCAGCGGGGTTACAGGGATGACACCTGATGTTGTCTTATGTAGAGGATGTCTCTTATTTGATATCGATGTGGAGTCCCCTCTTCACCAGGTTGGTTGGCAGTGGCCAGCTGTTTCAACAGGTATCGCTGAGTTCTTTCAAGAGCTTTAAGTCTGTCAAACAAGGGGTTGTGGAGGGGATCACTAGGTCTTAGAGTTGGGGTTAGGTCCCTTAATGGAGGAGGGGCTCCATAAAGAATTTCATAGGGGGTGAGGTTACACAAAGAAATAGAGGGAGTATTTCTTGCATGAAACAGTGCATAAGGCAGGAGCATAGTCCAATCTTTTATGCCGCTCTCTAAGCTTAATTTCGTTAAGGTCTCTTTAATGGTTCTATTTTTTTTTTACCTGTCCTGAGCTATGGGGTCTATAAGCACAATGTAACTTCCAATTTATCCCCAGTGTCCTGGCTAACCCCTGACTTACCTGGGCCATGAACGCCGGGCCATTATCAGAACCTATTACCTTAGGCAGGCCGTGTCTTGGAAAAATATCTTTCAGGATCTTCTTGACCACCAATTGTGCCTTTTTTTGTGGGGAAGGCTTCAATCCATCCTGAAAATATATCTACAAAGACTAGGAGACATTTAAGTCCATACCTTGCTGTCTTAATTTCAGTAAAGTCCACTTCCCAGAATTGTACTGGTCTGGTTCCTAATAGGTGCTTTCCTGCGGAAAGCTTGGAAAGATAAGCATTAACCTATTGACAGACCGGACAGACTTTTGTTACCTGTTCAGTTATTTCCTTTTGCTGTGAGTGGGTTAGTGGAAAACTCTGTTCTTGATCCTTCAGGAATGCCTGCAGTTTCTTTGAACCAAGGTGTGTGAATTAATGTACATTTTTAACGTAGTGTAGGGCTTTCTGAAATTGCAGGCTTGGCTCAGTCAAGTTGAGGAATTCAGTGCCAGTGTCGTTAGATGTTATCAAAAGCGTTCTGGTGCTCAGGGGTCCATTGGAATTGGGTATCTCCATTTAACAGCGGGTATAAAGAAGAAGTTAAGGACGCAAACACAGAAATCCATAACCTGCAAAACCCAGTAGTCCCAAGAAACTCTCTGTGTTGTCTGCTGCTAGATGGGGGTGGTATCTGCACAACCGTTTGTTTTCTGGGCTCAGTGAGCCATCGTTTACTGCCCCTAAGGGAATAGCCCAGGAAGATTACTTCTTGCTGGCAAATTTGGGCCTATTTGGCAGAAGCTCTATACCCGAGTTGAGCAAGCTCATATAATAGTGCTTGGGTCCCAGACTCACAGTTTTCTTTGGTGTTGGCTGCCAGTAGCAGGTCATCCACGTATTGAAGCTGGGTGACTTTGGGGTGTGTAGTTCTGACGTTGTTGAGATCTCTGTGGAGGGCTTCATCAAAGAGAGTGGGAGAGTTTTTGAACCCCTGTGGGAGTCTAGTCCAAGTTACTTGATCAGACGTTCCAGTTTCTGGGTCTACCCACTAGCAAGCAAACAGCAACTGACTATCTTTATGCAGAGGCAAACAAAAGATAGCATCTTTTAAGTCCAGAACAGTATACCATTTCTGCTAAGGGTTCAGAGTGATAAGCAGATTGTACGAATTAGTTACCGTGGAGTGAATGTCCTGCACTCTGTTATTAATCTCTCTTAGGTCTTGAACGGGGGATAGTCCCCGGTTCCTGGCTTTTTTTACTGGGAGCAGGGGAGTCTTCCAGGCCGATTGACAGGGCCTTAGGACCCTAAGGCCAGATATTTCTGAATATGGGGCCTTATCCCATCTTTAGCTTTTCTGCTCAGAGGATATTGTTTGACATTGATTGGGGAGGCTGAGGTTTTTAACTCCACTGTTCTTGGAGGTTGTTTCACGGCTAGGCCTAACCTAGCCGTTTTTGCCCAGGTATCTGGGTAATCTGTTATCCATTTCTGGGGTAGCTTGCTTGTTTGAGCAGTCTTGGGGGGTGTGAAGACTGGATGTTCATCTTCTACTGACATTTATAAAGCCAAGACTATAGGAGTTTTTACTGAAGGATTTAGAAATTTCATTTTGGGGCCTTCGGGGTTAAAAGTTGTTTTGGCCTGGAGCTTACTGAGCAGATCTCTGCCCATCAATGGGGCCAGGCATTCTGGGATTACTAGAAAGGAGTGATGGATTTTTCCTTTCCCCATGTCCATGGTCCTCTTAGTTGTCTATGTCTGATATTTACTGCCATTAGCCCTTTGAACTAGAGACATTTTATTTGATAGTGTGCCCAGTGGGGCCTTAAGGGCTGAGTATACTGCTGCTGTATCCACTTCAAAGTTTACCTGGGTCCTCTCCACTTCAAAAGTTACCCTGAGCTCGGGGAAGGGATCTGAGCCCCGACGTTCTTAGTCATCCTTTTGAGTCAGAATGGCTGGCTGTCGTGGCTGACTCTTTTCTAGGGCACTCTTTGGCCCAGTGACCTTTTTCTTTACAGTAGGCACAATGATCTGAGGCCAGGGGTGGCCTCTGGCGTGCGCCCAGGTTTCCGTTCCTGTCTTCCTGTTTGTTAATTTCTGGCCTATTTATTGTTGTGACCAGGACCTTAGTCAATGCCTTAGTCTGTCTTTTGCATCTCTCATCTTCCCTTTGCTCCCTTTCTTTCTCTTTGTTTCTCTCATATACTATACTTTCTCGGCTTCTCTGACTAAATCTCCCAAAGTCATATCTTGTGATCCCTCTAAGAGTTGTAACTTTCTTTTAATATCCAGGGCAGCTTGCCCAATGAAGGCCATCATGACAGAAGCCTTTTGATCCTCTGCCTGAGGATCAATAGGAGTAAATCTCCTATATGCCTCCATAATTCTCTCTAGAAACATAGAGGGATATTTATCAGGCCCTTAAATTATCTCTCTTACCTTGGCCAAATTAGGTGGTTCCCTAGCGGCCGATTGGAAACCCACTATTAGGGCCTGGCAATAAGTGGACAGATGCTCCCTACCTTCAAAGGTTTTGGGATTTCAGTTGGGTCAATTCAAGGGGAAGCTGGCTTTGATTATGTTGGGAAGTTGTGTTGGTCACACATCTGGTCCGAGAATATATTTTTTAGCTTCCAGGAGGTTTTTCTCTCATTCCTCTGCCGTAAAGAGAGTCCCTAGGATTTGTTGGCAGTCATCCCAAGTAGGCAAGTGTGAAAACCCCAGGGAGTTCTTTGAGTTCTTTTAGCCGGGCCAGCTTCCTCCAGGGAAGGAGGGGCTGTGTGTGACGCGGGGGAGTCATCTGGAGGGCACTGGGCCGGCCTAACTTCCTCCAATGGCAGAGAAGCAGAGTCAGCAGGGGAATCACTTAGAGGTTGTTGGGGGTTGGGGACAAGGGCAGGGGATAAGAAGGAGGAGGAGAGTCCAGTAGAATCTTGAGACTCAGGGAGAACAGAGGGTGGAGGAGGAGGAGCAGAGGGTTTGAGAGATAGAATTGTGGTGGAAGGAGTAGGAGCGTAGGCAGGGACAAGGAAAGGCTTCACCCATGGAGGAGGAGATTTGCAGAGGTCCTGCCAAGTTAAGATATATGGCTGTTGATCTGGATGGCTATGTGGCCTCAGCTGAAAGACAATATCTCTGATTTTTCAAATTAGTGGGAAGTAGAAACATCCTTCTGGGGGCCATCCAACTCCAAAGGTGTGTCATTCTGAGGCACAGAGAGTCTGCCAGGTGCAGCGTTTTAATGAAAAAGAAAGATTCTGGGCCCTTAAGCAGACTTTGGTCCAGTGATCAAGGGTCAGGGAGAGAAGTGTTGAAGTGCTCTGTCCCAAAATGAGAGATACACAAACAGTGAAAGCAACGACGTACTACACAGACAAGACAAGACAATAAAGACAGACAATGGACGTCCAATACTGAGACAAGGACTGAGTAGCCCTCAAAACCTGATGGGCTGGCAATACCGAATCCGAAACAAAATATCACAGAGTCGAGGAGACTATTGTTCCTTGATTTCCTGAGTCCTCTGGGGCGTCCCCCAGGGATGTGGCCTGTGGCTCTGTGACACGTCTGTCAGCCACCGTCAGAGAGAGCTCATGCTCAACACCGATAGCGATTTTGCAAAACCCTAACCTGCAACCTGAAACCAGAAAGAGTCACCTTACTTACCCTGAAAGGAGCCCCTTGGGGGTCTTTCGTCCGCCACTGCTGGATCTCGCTGGTGCCTCCAGATGTAAAGATCGGGTGAGCGACAGAGGAAGAGACCACCAAGAGAATGTCTCATGCAACAGTAAAGGGTTTATTGGGAGACCAGCTTTCTGGGGCTCAGAGGTCACTTGAATAGAGCAGAGAGCAATGAAAACAGCTTAAGCAGAGCTTATATACTTTCCTTGGAGAGGGCAGGGAGGGAAGTTTATTGATGGGTCAGGGCAAAGGAGAGGTTTGCGTGCAAACGGGTGAGGGTGTGTATTCTGCAGTTTGGCAGTAGGGGACAGCACATTCTGGAAACAAGATTAGCAAACAGTCCTCAAGTTTTCAACAGTGTTTTGTTAAGCATACAGAAAAACAGGAAGTTACAAGTACCTATTTTATTAACCTTTCACCAATGCCTAAATGGAATGTGAGCATGGTTTACTAAAAACATCCATGTCCAGGTTGCCTAATGCTCTCAAATCAATCTTATTTGTGACTACATATTTGTTTCTTCCTAAGATTATATATTGAACCTCAACCCTGTTGAAAATGACTAATCGTATCACTCACTTTGTATTTTGCCTGATTTCCTAATGTCTCTATTGATATCTGCTTTCCTACATATTTTCACGAGTTCATCATTGTGACTGACTCTTCACATGTGCTGACATTTACATTCACTCTCTATCCGAAATCCTATTGCTAAAGAACTTTTGGTCGAAATCCTATACTCACTCTTTTTTTCTAAATCTACTGACTATCTTCCTAATCCTACCAACTATACCTTTTTGACTGGATGATCTCTTCTACAATCAATCATCCAAGGTACAAGATCTTAAGCCATTGTATATTGATTTATCTGAGACATCTATGCAGAATATAATTCAAAGCTAAGTATTCCAATCAACAGCCCAATGCCCTTCTTGGATTCAAATCTTATCTAGATTTCTGTGTTCATACATATATTTCACCAATATATTCTTGTAAATATCGCAAGTTCCCAATACCATTGTTTGTTCCTCAGTATGATTCCTAACCCAAATCGAACCTGTTATTACCCTAAACATACACTGTTCCCTCAAACTAAGTTTACAGATGAGCCGGGACAGAGTTTGTCTTACAATAGTAATGTAGGGGGTCTTCCACCTGCTGAGAACATCAAAGTTCCAGGCAGAAATGATACCCTGGAGAAGTTGCAGGCAGCTATGAAGGACCTAAGAGATCAAAAGTCATATTCCATGGCAAGCAACCTGGTCAGTATGAAGGGATGTGTCTGAATCAGCCTCTCCTTTCCTATTGTAGAGAAGACTGATCAAAACATGCCTGCGTGGAAAGCTGTTCCCAGGTGCCTATGCTTGATATACCATTCTAACTTGTGAAAGTGTCACAGGAAGTAGGAGCAGCCTCCATCTCATGGGACCCTTGGAAGCAACTGTAAGTACAAAGTGGTGGCCAAGGCAGTGACTTCATTCAGTTCCTGAAGGAAGTGACCTCACCTCACTTCTTTGGTGATGGAAATCTCTGGACTTGTAATCCAGGAAGCCAGGCACCCAGAGCCAGTCCCAGTCCCAGTTCCAGTGGTCTTACTTGTTTGGATTTACCAAGGACAGAGTCAGTCTTCCTTGGTACCTACTGATATGAGGATTGTCAAATGCCAGAAGAGCTCTGAAGAGGGACCTTTCCTGAGAAAGCAGGTATTGGTTCACCACTGGCTCCTGAAAACTTAACAAAGTTGCCCAAGGAGACCAGTTCTGAGACAGGACAGGCCATTTCAGGGGAACATAGTATGGCCCACCAGTTAGAGGACACTCTGGATAGTCACAGACCTACTTGTGTTAAAGAGGTGCCTTTTTGCGTGTGGGTGTGAGTTTGTGGTTTTCTCTCAATTTCTGAGAATAGGTAGGAAAGGCTCTTTGTTTGGATTGGAGTGGACTGTTTCTAATAAGTCGTTTGACAGGGCTAGTGTTTCTATGTCTGTGTATCCCACTGTGTCTGTGGTTGTAGACATTAGACAAGAGAATGCATCAATGCATGTGTCCTGTCTAGTAGAAAACTCTCCAGTATTTATTCTGCCTAATTGATGAATGGACTGTGGTGTGCCTTATGGATGGGCAACACCTACTAACTTCCTAAGTTAATGTTTTCTTCCTGAATTCTGGACACTCTCTAGTATAGGCTCATGGTTTTGTGTCCAAGATATGTACCATCTCCAAGATATGTGACATGTCCATATACTTGAGAGCTGTAGAGAATGGGAACATCTTAGAAAACTCAGATATCAGTGTGACCAGTAAACTCTCAGTGGAGAAACCCTGCTTTGGTTCATTTGCTTACCTATGGTTCTGTTGCCCTGAATTTCAGGAAGGTCTTTGCCTCAGGCCACCCCTTTGTGAAGCCTGAATAAAACAGTTTTCAAATGAAAATAAATGGGCATAACCTGTGGCTCTTTGCTTAATTGCTTTGGAAAGGGATGTGTCTGAATCAGCCTCTTGGCCCTGTATGAGGTTGTGGCTTAGATTCTCAGCACATGATGAATCTAAAGATAGATTCCATGTGTGCAATCAAAAGCAAAATGGCCAAAAATCTGTCATTGTTGATTAGTCTCTTGCCATCCTCTGTTAGGTCCCTGACCTCTATCAAGTGAGAATAGGGATCATTTGGGTCAAATGAGTTCTTTGAAGCCCTGAAGAGATGCTTGTGTTTTCTTATGACTCCAAATCACATAAAAAATCTATCGCTGAGAATCAGAAGGCCTCAAATTGGAGAAGCAGAGCAGTATTAACGGCAGGTCTATTGGATCACTCCAGGTTCACAGGAAGGGTGTCCATGCCACCTTGACTTTAGGCAAATGAGGGGTAAGGGAGATTTTTTTGGACACTCTTTTGGGATGTGTCCCGCTTTGAAACCTCCAGCCACAGGTTATGATGAGTGTCTATATTTAATAAGATGAGGGCCATGTGGGAGTATTTTGGTTTAAATTGTGGTCATTCGTGTGGCAGTTGGAAGAGATGACTGGATCCACCTGGGCTTGAACTCTGGTGTCATTCCCCTGAAAGACTGAGTTCTGGATCAGACATCAAAGAAGTATTGCCATGAATTGTGTTGAGATTTTCGGAGGCCACACATGAGATTCGCCCTTGGAATCTGGGAACTAGGCCCAGGGTGGCTTTCCACAGAGCACTGGGAATCTCAGCCAAGATATCACATAATTTTATTCTGAAAGACTTTGAAGCCATATTTACTAGTCAAAACACACATGGACCTCAATTGTAGACCTCAGTGGGCCTAGATTCTTGTGACCTTTTGGCCACTCTTTGGGAGGACTTGCCTGTGAGAGTTCTCCAAAACTTTCATTGAAATCAGCTTCCTCACCATTGAATGATTCCTGAATGAATTGAAACCCACAGTGCCTCCAACTTCATCCTTGAAAATTGACTAGATAAATACCATAAAATTTTTGAAATTCCAATGACCAGATGGCACTGGAGAACCTTTGGATGTCCTGTTGCTGATCATGACTGTACCAGACAGTGCATTGATTGACTGGATTTCATGAAAATTGTGGAGAACAGAGATGCCATTAAGTTGGTGCCTTCTTAGTAGTGGGACTAGAGCAGTGGTGAGCAAGTGTGTAATAAAACATCTGTTGTGGGGTCATGTGGATCTGCTATTGGCTTCCAAATCGCTGTGACTGACATGGTGCAGCTAGCAGACCCTTATATGTACAGACATCTTGTTATATGGAGAGGTTTCAGGGCAATGTTCAGAATCAGGTTGCTTTGGTCAAGGGGGCAACCTATGTGGTATACAAGCCCTGTTGGTGCATTATCCTGCAGACCCTGACCCACCACATTTGACAGAACTTCCTCCAGCATGGTGTCCCAGTTGAACGCATTGTATTTCCTGAAGCAAGTACCAAACTCCGAGTGCAGCAGCAAGAAACACTGTGAAAAGTGGAGGATGATGAAATGACTTCACAGTCCATGTGGGGAGACACTTAGCCCCCAGTGGCCACAGATTACATACAAAGAGAGAATTCAGCACTGCTGCCTCATTTTCATTGTAAAATAAGAATCCATGCCCTCCAGGTCACATAGATGCAGACCCACCTTTGATGCTCTCACTACAAAGAGAATTCAGCACTGCTGCTTCATGTTCATTGGGAAATTATAACCATGTCCTCCAAATCACAGAGATGAAGACCCATCTTTGATGGTCTCACTAGAAAGGAACCTAAAGCTCCTGACAACTACATGTATTTCAAGTCCCCAACCTAAAGGCAGTTTCTCCAGACGTCTTTAGGCAGGCAAATCTCCATGTTTGTGGAGTTTTTAAACTGTCCCTTATTTTTGGAAACTGTTCTATCATCTCCAAGGTTGTGAACTCCTGAGCATTTTCTATTTCAGATATGTATTTAAAGATTTTCTAACTCTTCTCCTCTAATTGTGTCTTACTTGGGGCGAAGGTAATGTCAAGGCATTGTTCTGGATGACAGTAGAAAAATTTTTTGTGAAGCACATATTTGATAAACATTGGATTCTTCTTCTTATTTTCCATTCGAAATACTGAATCCCTGACACTAACTCATACCCTACTATAATATGACTACTAATCCTAATATGATGGAGAAAAATACCCAAGCAGAATGAATATGCAAGCATTTCAGAGAAGGCATGGTGTATAGTAGGACTTCCCTCTTGCACGATAAAGGGTAGGTTTTATAAATCTAGTCAATTTTTAATTGAAATAGTCCTCCATGTGTTTTTAAAGTTAACAAATATGTGAATTCCTGTCTCCCATTCTCTGTAGCCTACTCAGCACATGTATTTTTATATGCACATATAGAATTCTACCTGGTATCACACGTACATTTTTATGAGTTGGCTGACTTGGCAGAAACAAATTGTGAGAAGAGATCTCTCCTCCTAAATGCTGTTGGAACTGAAAATTCAAACAATGGGTGAGCTTCCTAGTAGAACAATGTTATACATAAATCCATGTTTAGTAAAATAAATAATTTTGCATCTGTGGATGATTTATATTACATGATGAATTACGATTGGCATATAGATATTGATACTTTTTAATGTATTTTTTGTGGTTTTTTAATATATATAAATATATATATATAAATACATATATAAATATATATATATATATATACAAATATATATATATATATATATATATTCACACTCTTCACATTTTATAAAATATGAAATATATGTGTCTTATATAACTCCGTAAATTCATTTATGTTCATGTATGTGGATTTATAATCAACTTTTCACAAGATTATTCTCAGAAATACTCATCCACCTGAAATACAAATTTGTTTCCCAGTTCTGAAAAGTAACTTCAATAAATGGTGCTTACAAATCCTAATATTTCTAGAGTAAATGACCCAGTTTAACATCAATACAAGTAGATTCCTATAGGACATGATTTCTATTTTGACGTTCATTATAATTCAACACTGGTACCTTACTATTTCTTCAGTTTTTGCACATCATAAGATATACATTTCATCCACAAGTTCACAAATTTATAGGAATTTGTTTCACTTTCAGTCACTTCCTGCTTCATAACACATGTATTCCTCCATGTTACTTGACTGGTCTTTCATGAGACTTCTTTCCAAACACATCATTTTCGATTTCCATAATCAATTTTGAAGCTAAACTCACACACTCTTCAAGATAAACCATAACATTAATATTACCATTAGATGTATAGCTGGTTGGAATAAATGTATGTATATCAATAAAAGATTTTCTGTATATTTTCACATTTCCGTTCAATGCATTATTTAATGTTGGAACCAGTTATGTTATTTATTCACAGTATGGTCTATTAATGCATTATCTCTATATTCAAAGACACAGTGTACACCTCTTTGTCCCCCCAATACTAATTTATACCTCTTCAAAATATTGCTCCCAGAAATGGTGGAAGAATTACTCATATCACCTTATCTATATATATATTTATATATATTTTTTATCACAGTAATATTCTGGACACAAAGAGCAAAGGTCACAATCATGATTGTATCAAACCCTAAATGGAAAGTGAGCATGGATTACTAAAACAACAATGTCCAGGTTGCCAAATGCTCTCAGATGTAAATCCTATTGGTGACTACATATTTGTTTCTTCCTAAGATTATATATTATAGTTCGAGCCTGTTGAAAATGTCTAACCCTATCACTCACTTTATACTTTGCCTGATTTCCTAATATCTCAATTGATATCTGTTTTCCTACATATTTTCCCCAGTTCATCATTGTGTCTGACACTTCACATTTGGTGACATATACATTCACTGTCTACCCTAGACCCTATTGCTAAAGAAATTTTGGTCCAAATCCTATACTCACTCTTATTTCTAAACCTACTGACTATCTTCCTAATCCTACTGACTATTGCATTTTGACTCGATGTTCAATTCGACAATCAATCGTCCAAGGTATAAGGTCCTAAGCCATTGTATTTCAATTTATCTGAGACATATATACAGAAAATTATTAAAACCTAAGTATCCCACTCAAGGGCCCAATGCCCTTCTCGTTTCAAATCTTACCTAGGTTTCTGTTTTTATACTTATATTTCAGCTATATATTCTTGTAAATATCACAGGTTCCCAATACCATTATTCATCTGGCAGAGAGATTCTTAACCCAAGTAAAACATGTTATTAACCCTAAACATACACTGTTCCCTCAATCTAACTTTACAAAAGAGGAGGGACAGAGTTGGTTTTACAATACTGGAATGTAGGGGATCTTCCACCTGCTGAGAACATCAAAGGTCCATGCAGAAATGATCCCTGGATAAGATATAGGCAGCTATGAAGGACATGAGAAAGCAAAAGTTAAATTCTATGGCAAAAAACCTGGTCATGATGAAGGGATGTGTCTGAATCAACCTCTAAATATAGAGAAGATGGACCAAACAAGGCCTGTGTGAAGAGCTGTTCACAGGTGCCTATGGTTGATATACCATTCTAACTTGTGAAAGTGTCACAGAAAGTAGGGGCAGCCTGCATCTCATGGGACCCTTAGAAGTAACTGTTAGGACAAAGAGGTTGCCAAGGCAGTGACCTCATTCAGTTTCGGAAGGAAGTGACCTCACCTCACCTCCTTGTCGATGGAACTCTCTGAACTTGTGATCTAGGAAGAGACACACCCAGAGGCACTCGCAGTCCCAGTTCCAGTGGTCTCACTTGTTTCAATTTACCAAGGACAGAGTCAGTCTTTCTTAGTTCCTACTGATGTGAGGATGGCCAAATGCCAGGAAAGCTCTGAAGAGGGGACTTTCCTGAGAAAGGAGGTAGTGGCTCACCCATGGCTCCTGACTACTTCACAGAGTTGGCCAAGGAGACCAGATTTGAGACAGGAGAGGCCATTTGGGGGGAATATAATATGGCCCATCAGTCTGAGGACACTCCGGATAGTCACAGACCTACTTGGGCAAAAGAGGTGCCTTTGTGGGTGTGGATGTGTGTTTCTGGTTTTGTCTCATGTCCTGAGAATAGGTAGGAAAGGCTGTTTGTTTGGATTGGTGTTGACTGTTTCTAGTAAGTCGTTTGACAAGTCAAGTGCTTCTATATCTGTGCATCCCACTCTGTCCGTGATTGTAGACATTAGTAAAGAGAATGCATCAATGGATGTGTCCTGTCCAGTAGAAAGCTTCCAGGCATTCATCCTGCCAAATTTATGAATGGACTGTGGCTTGCCTTATCGAAGGGTAACACCTGCTATCTTCCAAAGTTTCTGTTTTCTTCCTGAATTCTGGCCACTCTCCAGAATAGCCTCATGGTTTTGTGTCCAAGAAATGTACCACCTACAAGTTCTGTGATATGGCCATGTTCTGGATAACTGACGGCAATGGCGAGCATCTCAGAAAACTCAGATATCAGTGTGACCAGGAAAGTCTCAGTGGAGAAACCCTGCTTTGTGCCTTTTGTTTACCTCTTGTTTGTTGCCCTGAATTTCAGGAAGGTCTTTCCCTCAGGCCACTCCTTTGTGAAGCCTGAAGAAAACAGTTTCAAATGGAAATGAATGGGATTCACCTGTGGCTCTTTGCTTATTTGCTTCGGAAATGGATGTGTCTGAATCAGACTCTTGGCCCTGTGTGAGGCTGTGGTTAGATTCTCAGCACCTGATGGATCCCATGTTTTCATCCAAACCCAAAATGGCCAAAAGAGCAGTCATTGTGGATAAAGTCTCTCGCCTTCCTCTGTAAGGTTCCTGAACTTCATCAAGTGAGAATAGGGATCCTTTGGGTCAAATGAGTTCTTCAAAGCCCTGAAGAGGGAAGCCCATAGGTGCTTGGGTTTTCTCATGTTTCTAATTCACATAAAGAATCTAAACCCCACAGTCAGTATTCCTCAAATTGGAGAAACAGAGCAGTATTAACGGAAGGCCTACTCGATTACTCCTGGTTCACAGGAAGGTGTTCAGGCCACCCCGACTTTAGGCAAATGAGGGGAAAGGGAGCTTATTTTGGACACTGTCTTGGGCTGCGCCCCTCATGGAAACCTCTAGTCAGAGGTTATAATGAGTGTCTATATGGAAGAAGATGACGGCCATGCAGAAGTGTTTTGGTTTTAATTGTGGTTATTAGTTTGACGGTTGGAAATGATGACTGGCTCCACCTGGGCTTGAACTCTGCTGTAATTCTCCTTACAGACTGAGTTCTGGAACTGACCTCAGAGAAGTATTGCCATGAGTTGTGTTGGGATTTTAGGAGGCCATGCATGAGAGTCACCCTTGGAATTGAGATGTGTGCCCAGGAAGGCTTTCCACAAGGCACGGGGAATCTCAGCAAGGATATCACATGATTTTATTCTGACAAACTTGGCAGCCATAGTTGAGAGTCAAAACACACATGGACCTCACATTGTAGACCTCAATGGGCCTGGCTTCATGTGACCATTTGGCCACTCTTTGAGAAGACTTGCCTGTGTGTGTTCTCCTGTGCTTTCATTAAAATGAGCTTCCTCAACATTTAATGGTTCCTGAATAAATTGAAAATCATAGTGCCTCCAAATTCATCCACGAACAATGGCTAGATAAATACCATGGAATTTTTGAAATTTTCATGTCCAGGTGTCACTGGAGAACCTTTTGATGTCCATTTGCTGATCATGAGTATACCAGACAATTCGTTGATTGACTGGGTTTCATGAAAAATGGTGTAGAACAGAGATGCCAGTAAGTTGGAGCCTCCTTAGTAGCGGGTCTAGAGCAGTGGTGGGCAGGTGTGTGATAAAACATCTGTGTTGGGGCCATGTGGATCTGCCATTGGCTTCCAAATGGCTTGTGACTGACATGGTGCAGCTAGCAGACCCTTATATGTTAAGGCATCTTGTTATATGGAGAGGGTCAGTGCAATGTTCAGAATCAGGTTGCTATGGGCCTGGGGGCAAGCTATGTGAGATAGAAGCCTGATTGGTGCATTCTCCTGCAGACCCTGACCCACCGCATGTGACAGAACTCCCTCCAGCATTATGTCCCAGTTGAACTCCTTGTATTTCGTGAAGCAAATACCCAACTCCCAGTGAAGCAGCAAGACACACCAGGAAAACTAGAGATTGACCAAATGGCTTCACAGTCTACACGGAGAGACACTAATACCGCAGTTGCCACAGTTTACCTACAAAGTGAGAATTCAGCACTGCTGCCTCATGTTCATTGAAAAATAAGATACCATGTCCTCCAGGTCACATAGATGCAGACCCAATTTTGGTGCTCTCACTACATAGGAAGCTAAAGCTCCTGACAACAACATATATTTCAAGTGCCCAAACTCAGAGGCAGTTTCTCAAGATGTCTTTAGGCCTGCAGAGCTCCATGTTTGTGGAGTGTTTACCCTGTCCCTTACTTTTGGAAACTCCTCTACCACCTCCAAGGTTGTGAACTCCTGAGCATATTCCGTTCCAGATATGTATTCCCAGATTTTCTAACTCTTCTCCTCTAATTGTGCATTACTTCAGGTGAGGGTAATATCAAGGAATTGTTCTGGATGAGAGTGGGAAGATTTTTGTGTAGCACATATTTGAAAACACATTGGGTTTATTTTCCTATTTTCCATTTGGAATAATGAATCTCTGACACTAACCCATACCCTACTAGACTCTGACTACTAATCCTAATATGATGGAGAATAGTAACTCAAACAGAATAGAAATACAAGCAGTTCAGAGGAGGCATGGTGTATATTTGGACTTCCCTTTTTCATTATATAGGATAGGAGTTATAAATAAGTCAATGTTTATTGAAATAGTTCACCATGTGTTTCTAAAGTTAAGAAATATGTCAATTCCTGTCTCTCTTTAGCCTTTTTCAGCTCATGTATTATTATATGCACATATAGAATCCTACCTGGTATCACACGTACCTTCTTCTGAGGTGGGTGACTTGGCACATACAAATTGTGAGAAGAGATCACTCCTCCTAAACGCTGTTGGAACTGAAAATTCAACCTAAGTGTGAGCTTCCAAGTTGAACAACATTATACATAAATCCATTTTTAGTAAAATGTATATTTTTGGATATGTGGAAGATATATATTTCATGATGAATTTCGATTGGCATATATACTGCTTCTTTTTAATGTCTGTGTGTGTGTGTGTGTTTGTGTGTGTGTGTATATATATATATATATATATATATATATATATATATATATACTCTCCAGATTTTTCAAAATATAAAATATATGTGTCTTATTATACACTCCCTAAAATCATTCATATTCATGTATGTGGATTTATAATCAACTTTTCACAAGATTATTCTCCGAAATATTCATACACCTGAAATTCATATTTGTTTTCTAAAACTGAAAACTGACTTCAGTAAATGGTGCATACAAATCATAATATTTCGTCATTGCAAGATGGCCACGAATAGAGTGCATCACACCAAGTGTACTGCACCACTGCACAGGTGAATAACAAGTTAGAGTGACAAAAAACTATCTTGTTAGGAAATTACAGCAAAATGGGGGTGCACCAAAACCAAGAAGAAGGATTTTTAGCACCATGGTCCGGTAATTGAGTCTCAAACAAGAGCCAAATGTGCGACCCGAGATCCCATTTGACAGATCCGTGCGGCCCACCCAGTGGCTAAAGACGGTGCGGCACCACCGAGATGGGTCCAATAAGCAAGGAGAAACATTGATGAGGATTCTGTGGAATCCTGCCGGTAGAGCCCCCACTGAGCCCTGAGCTGAGTTCAGGATTTCAGACAGGGAAGGAAGCGGTACAGTTCTATCTCCCACAATGGAAACTCTTCCAAGGAAACCAATGGCCATCATCTTGGAGAGCTGAAGTAACCACAGCCACTCTCCTACAGATTACAACAATAAAACAGGAGTGTGTTATTCAGCACATCTCCCATATATCGGGGAATTCGCATAAAATCTCTTCTAGGATTTCCGGGGGAGAGATTATCAGAGCGAGCCTGCATAAAGATGGGGGAAAACAAGAGGCAACTGACCTTCAACTCCCCCTCTCATCAACTGTGAAAATAAAACCTGTCTAACCAGTGCTGGGGGAGGGGCAAGTGGAAAAAATCAAAACAATAGAGTGTCTGGCTTCCCAATAGACACCCTCCACAACCAACAAACGGCAGGCCCAGAGTACAGTTTGAACTGCCGAGAGCCATCACTCAGGGGAAATCTGGTCTTGCAGGAAAAACCAGGACTAGCAGGAGAAACCAGAGGACTAGAGGCCAGGCCCTTGTGACTGGGCAGTGGGAGACTGCAGGCCCACAGGCGACAGTCCCCCCGCTGCCCGCGTGACTAGGCGGCTTGGGAACGCCCTGCCGCCGGCGACCGACCGCACCACTGGGTGGCTAGAGATCGCCCGCCCGCCAGTGACAGCCCACCTGCTGCACAAGTGACTGGGTAGCTGGAGACCGCCTGCCCGCCAGTGACCCGGAGCTAAAACCAACAAGTGACAGTACAGTCCCACCCCCCTATACGGAAACCTCAGCAAGGAGCCTTGGGCCTGCCAAAACAGAGAGGTGACGTCACTGGAGCTCGGCCTTCGGAATTTCTTCCAAGCGGAATCCACTTTAACATGCATAGTCTACCAACACAAAGGAGAGACAACAGAGACATACAACACCAAAACAAATCTCTAGAATAAAGCAGAAACACAGCAATCAAATAGAGCTGGAAAGTAACGTGAACATCATGAAAAAACAATGGAATAAAAGGAGTACAAACATTGCAGGACAACTTAATTCTACAGGAGGACCTAGAAGCACCAGAAACAGGGATAGGGAAAGAAATCAAGGCATACTTAACTCAGATGGAAAGAAATATTAGAGAAGACATGAGGCAGCAAGTCCAAGGAATAAAAGTATATTTTGAAAATGAATTAAACAAACAAATTCAAATGGCAAAAAATGAGCTTTACCAAAAAATAGAGATCTTAAAAAAATTCAAACAGTAATTCTAGAAATGCAGGAAACTATAAACCAAATTAAAAACTCAAACAAGAATATTACAAATAGAGTAGATCAAGTAGAAGTCAGAAAATCAGAAAATGAAGACAAAGTTTATCAACTTGAAAAGAATATAGTCAACACAGAAAAGATGCTTAAATCTATTCAAGAGATAAGGGATGTCAAAAAAAAAAAAACTTGAGAGTCATCAGGATAGAAGAAGGCATAGAGATTCAAACCAAAGGAATGGACAACATATTAAATGAAATAATTCTAGAAAACATCCCAGAGATGAAAGATGGATTGGATTGCCAAATCCTGGAAGCCTACAGGACCCCAAACATTCAAAAACATAATAGACCAAATCCAAGACATATGATTATGAAGATAGCCAACATACAGAACAAGGAGACAATATTAAACGCTTATAAGAGAAAGGAGGCAGATTACATTCAGGGGTAAACCAATTAGGTTAACGACTGATTTTTCATCACAGACTTTGAAAGAGAGAAGATCCTATAACAATGTATTTCAAATGCTGAAAAATAATGGATTCCAACCAAGAACACTGTACCCAGCAAAATTAAGCTTCAGATTTGAAAATGAAATTAAAGTCTTTCATGATAAACAAAAGCTAAAAGAATATGCAGCCAGAAAACCAGCACTGCAAAGCATTTTGAGCAAAATACTACAAGAAGAAGAATTGAAAAATAGTGCCCAAAACTAACAGCAGGAGGTATTTCAGTAAAGGGGGAGGAAAATAACCAAAAAAGTAAAAACTAGCCAAACTAAAATATAATAAATAAATAAACATGACTGGAAGTACAAATCATATTTCAATTGTAACCTTAAATGTTAATGGCCAAAACTCACCAATCAAGAGACATGGGCTAGTAACGTGGAAAAAAAAAATCCAACAATATATTGTCTTCAGGAGACCCATATGATAGGAAAAAACATACACAGGCTGAAGGTAAAAGTTTGGGAAAAATCATACCACTCACATGGCCCTCGGAAGCAAGAAGGAGTGGCCATACTCATATGGAATAAAATCAACTTCAAACCTAAGTAAATCAAAGGGATAAAGAAGAACACTATATTCTTATAGAAGGAACCATCCACCAACAAGACTAACAATTATCAATTTGTATGCAACAAGCAATGGAATTGCAACGTTCATAAAACAAACTCCCCTCAAGTTCAAGAGTCACATAGACTACAACACAATAATTATGGGTGAATTCAACACACCACTCTTGGCATTGGACAGATCCTCTAGAGAGAAACTGAATAAAGAAACTATAGAACTCAACAGCACAATCGATAACCTAGACTTAACAGACATATATAGAATATATCAACCATCATCAAGTGGATACACGTTCTTCTCAGTAGCAGCACATTGATCCTACTCAAAGATAGACCATATATTATGCCATTGGGCAATTCTTAGTAAATATAAAGGCATGGAAATAATACCATGCACCATATCTGATCATAATGAAATGAAACGGGAAATCAATGATAAAAGAAGGAAGGAAAAATCCTGCATCACATGGAAAATGAACAACATGCTACTGAATGATCAATGGGTAACAGAAGACATAAAGGAGGAGATAAAAAAATTCTTAGAGACAAATGACAATACAGACACAATGTACCGGAATCTATGGGACACAGTGAAAGCAGTTTTAAGAGGGAAATTCATTTATTGGAGTTCTTTCCTCAAAAAACGAAAAACCAGCAAATAAATGAACTCATGCTACACCTCAAAAACCTAGAAAAGGAAGAGCAAAACAACAGCAAATGTAGTAGAAGACAAGAAATAATCAAATTTAGAGAAGAAATCAACAAAATTGAAACAAAGAAAAACATTGAAAAAATTGATAAAACTAAAAGTTGGTTTTTTGAAAAAATAAATAAGATCGACAGGCCCTTAGCCATACTAATGAACAGAAGAAGAGAGAGAACTCAAATTACTAAAATACGGGATGAAAAAGGCAATATCACAACAGACACTACAGAAAAAAGAAGATAGTTAGAAAGTATTGTGAAACACTATATTCCAATAAAATTGAAGATAGTGAAGGTATTGATAAATTTCTTAAGTCATACGATCTGCCCAGATTGAGTCAGGAACACACACACAATTTAAACAGACCAATAACAAAGGAAGAAATAGAAGAACCATCAAAGGACTGCCAACCAAAAAAAACCCTGGACTCGATGGGTATACAGCGGAGTTCTACAAAACCTTCAAAGAAGAACTAATACCAATATTATTCAAGCTATTTCAAGAAAAACAAAAAGAAAGAGCTCTTCCAAATTCATTCTATGAGGCCAACATCACCCTGATCCCGAAACCAGACAAAGACACTTTAAAGAAAGAAAACTACAGAACAATATCTCTAATGAACTTGGATGCAAAAATTCTCAATAAAATCCTGGCGAATTGAATACAGAAGCATATCAAAAAAATTGTGCTTCATGATCAAGTACGATTCATCCCTGCGATGCAAGGCTGGTTCAATATATGGAAATCAATAAATGTAATCCACCACATCAATAGACTTAAAGACAAGAACCATATGATCATCTCCATTGATGCAGAAAAAGCATTCGACAATACAGCATCCCTTTATGTTCAAAACACTATAAAAACTAGGGATAAAAGGAACTTACCTCAACATGGTAAAAGCTATATATGCTAAAAATCAGGCTAGCATCATCCTAAATAGAGAAAAGCTGAAGAAATTCCCTCTAAAATCTGGAACAAGACAGGGATGCCCTCTATCACCACTTCTATTCAATTAAGTTCTAGAAATACTAGCCAGAGCAATTAGACAGACAAAAGAAAATAAAGGCATAAAAATAGAAAAGGAAGAATTTAAATCATCGCTATTTGTAGATGACATGATAATATATTTAACAGACCCAAAAGGGTCTACAAAGAAACGGCTTGAGTAAATAAATGAATTCATCAAAGTGGCAGGATATAAAATCAACACACATAAATCAAAGGCATTTTTGTATATCAGCAACAAAACTTCTGAAATGGAAATGAGGAAAACCACTCCATTCACAATATCCTCAAATAAAATAAAATACTTGGGAATCAACCTAACAAAAGAGGTGAAAGATTTATATAATGAAAACTACAGAACTCTAAAGAGAGAGATAAAAGAAGATCTTAGAAGATGGAAAAATGAACCCTGTACATGGATAGGCAGAAATAACATTATAAAAATGGCAATATTACCCAAAGTTCTCTACAGGTTTAAAGTGATGCCAATCAAAATCCCAACAGCATTTCTTGTAGAAAAAGATAAAGCAATCATGAAATTCTTATGGAAAAACAAAAGACCCAGAATAGCGAAAGCAACTCTAAGCAGTAAGTGTGAATCTGGAGTTATAGCGATATCAGAGTTCAAACTGTACTACAAAGCAATAGTACCAAACACAGTGTGGTACTGGTACCAAAACAGGCAGGTGGACCAATGGTACAGAATAGAGGACACAGAAACCAATCCACAAAATTACAACTTTCTTATATTTGATAAAGGGGCTAAAAGCATGCAATGGAGAAAGAATAGCATCTTCAACAAATGGTGCTGGGAAAATTGGAAATCTATATGCAAATAAATGAAACTGAATTTCTTTCTCTTGCCATGCACAAAGGTTAACTCAAAATGGATCAAGAAGCTAGATATAAAATCAGAGACACTGCATCTGATAGAAAAAAAGTTGGTTACGATCTTCATACTGTGGGGTCGGGCTCCAAATTCCATAATAAGACTCCCATAGCCCAAGAGTTAATAACAAGAATAAACAAATTGGACTTACTTAAACTATAAAGTTTTTTCTCAGCAAGAGAAACAATAAGAGAGGTAAATAGAGAGGCTACATCCTGGGAACAAATTTTTACCCCTCACACTTCAGATAGAGCCCTAATATCCAGAATATACAAAGAACTCAAAAAAATTAAACAATAAGATAACAAATAACAAATAATGTAATCAACAAATGGGACAAGGAACTGAACAGACACTTCACAGAGGAAGACATACAATCCATCAACAAGTACATGAAAAAATGCTCACCATCTCTAGCAGTCAGAGAAATGCAAATCAAAACCACCCTAAGATACCATCTCACTCCAGTAAGATTTGCAGCTATTATGAAGTCACAGAACAACAAGTGTTGACGAGGATGTGGGGAAAAGGGTACACTTGTACACTGCTGGTGGGACTGCAAATTGGTGAAGCAAACTTTGAAAGCAGAATGGAGATCCCTGGGAAAACTGGGAATGGATCCACCCTTTGAACCAGCTTTTGCCCTTCTCAGACTATTCCCTGAGGATCTTAAAAGAGCGTACTATAGGGATACTGCCACATTAATGATCATAGTGGCACAATTCAAAATAGGTAGACTGTGGAAACAAACTAGATGCCCTTCAATATATGAATGGATAAAAAAAATGTGGCATCTATACACAATGGAGTATTATGCAGCACTAAAAAATGACAAAATCATAGAATTTGTAGGGAAATGGATGGCATTAGAGCAGATTATGCTAAGAGAAGGTAGCCACTCTTTAAAAAACAAAAGTCAAATGTCTTCATTGATATAAAGAGAGCAACTAAGAATAGAACAGGGAGAAAGAACTTGAGGAAAAGATTAACATTAATCAAAGACGAGAGAGGAAAGCAAAAGGGAGAGAGAATGGAAACCATATGGAAATGGTAGGAGACCCTCAATGTTACACAAAATTATATATAAGAGGTAGTGAGGGGAAAGCGGGGTGGAATAGGGAGAGAAGTGAAAAACAGCAGATGAGGTAGAGAGGGAAGATGGGAGGGGAGGGGAGGGAATATAGTAAGGGATAGGAAATGTAGCACAATACAACAGTCACTTATATGACATTTTGTAAAAATATGAATGTGTAACCATTGTGATTCTGCAACTCGTATTTGGGGAAAATTGGGAGTTCATAACCCAATTGAGTCAAATGTATGAAAGATGATATACCATGAGCTTTGTAATGTTTTGAACAACCAATAAAAATAAATAAATAATGCTTTAAAATTGAGTGGGAAGATATCAGCTAAAAAAGTGTTGAGATGCATTCATTTTGCTAAGCAGAAACTTTGTTTTGTTTAGTTGTATCTATCACAAATTTATTGTACCAGAAAACTGGTTTTAAAAATGCACATAATTGAGATTAAAGGTTAATCCACCTACCCTCCTGAAAAATTCATAGTATTTCCTATATTTTTCATATTTCATTTTTTAGTGAATATTTTGTCATGGACCAGTTCTAGTCTTAGGCTATTCTTCCAGAATACTAACTCAACTGACAAGTTGGTACAATGTGTTGGATTGTTCTTTTCATCTTTTATTTAATAGTTTCTAACTGATAATGTGTATTTTTTCTTATCTTTATTTGGACAGACATACCCAACTGTATCTTTGCATTTTATGTTTTACTGGGAAAGAGACTCATCAAAAGCTCTGTATTATATGTATCAGTAATCAAACATTTAGAGATCGCAATTATTCTTAATTGTGCCTAAAAATATCTTTGTACCATTTTTCTTATAAAGATTTAGAATTATTAATACTGCCCCTTCTGTAATAAGTAACTACTTACAAAAAGGATTAAACAATTGACTTTATATCAATTATGAATATGAAAATTACTAAAATAAGTATTTTTTAATTAACACACAATTGATAGAAATTGAAATCACAAGAAGGCCATTTGAAATGTCAGTGCATATGGTCCTTAAATAATAGGTTGTTCAAAAAAAAATTTCTCTAATTCATAAGACTTAATATGCCATATTACAACTTAATGTGATATAAAACCTTAAATTATCAGTATTGATAAATAAGAATGATACCTGTTAACTTAAACATGTTTATTTGATTTTCACTGTAAGATGTTAATTCTGGAAGACTTGAAAATTAAGAAAGACTTGGTATATATTATTTCTAACAGGCTAATCAAAGTAATTTTAAATATATATGTATATATATATATATGTAATACATGTGAATGAATATAGATGCATATGTATAATAAATGTATTGTAATATATCTATCAGGTGATTATAATTTTTAAATTTTCTCAAGAAAAAAGAATGACTATAAAATCAGTTTTAAATGTAAATTTCATAGCATACTAGTGTTTGTAATGACATGAGAGAAAAATACATAAGGAGGGAAAGTGAAAAAGAATAGAGAGAAGGGGGAAAACGATTAAGAAAGTGAGTAATGAAGAGGGTGAGGAGTGTTTGATGATAAGATAAAGTGGAGGAGCTGGGTTTCTGGCTCAGTGTTAACATGCTTGTCTAGCATGTGTGAGGCACTGGGTTATATTCTCATCACCACATACAAATAAATAAAATGAAGGTCTATGAACAACTGAAAAAATAAAAAATGAAAAAGGAGAAATATTACCAAAATTCCAAGTTTTTATGAATGTTAAATAAAAAACAATTATGTTACATAGCCTTATGCAATTTCTAGACTCCCCAAAATAGTCATTAAATGTTAGATTATTAGTGCTATAACTGAAAATCTATTGCTCTTTCCTCTACATTCTGTGGCATGCTAGTGCTAAAATAAAGTGTATTATGACACCAAAAAAAATCAAATATTTCTACAGTAACTGACCCAGTTTAACATCAATGCATGAAGATTCCTATGGGATATAATGTGTATTTTGACGTTCATTTTCATTCAAAACTGGTACATTACTATTTCTCCAGTTTATGCACATGATAGGATGTATATTTCATCCACAATTTAGCAAATTTATACGCATTTGTTTTACTTTCCATCACTTCCTGCTTCAGAACACATGGATTACTCCATGTTTCTTGACTGCTCTTTTTAAGAGACCTCTTTATAAACACATTATTTTCGATTTCCATTATCAATTTTGAAGCAAAACTCACACAACCGTCATGATAAACCATAACCCTAATATTATCATTAGATATAAAACTGGTTGGAATGAATGATTGTATTTCAATATAAGATTTCTTGTATACTTTCAGATATCAATTTAATCCATTATGTAAAGTGGAACCAGTAATATTATTTATTCACAGTATGGTCTATTCATGCATTATCTCTGTATTGATAGACACAGGGTACACCTCTGTGTACGCCCAATAATAATTTGTATATCTTCAAAATATTGCTCCCAGAAATGGTGGAAGAAATACTCATGTCAACTGATTTATACATACATTTTATCACAGTAGTATTCTGGACACAAAATGCAAAGGTCACACTTAGGATTCTCCCAAAAGCCTAAATGGAAAGTGAACATGGATTACTAAACTCATCCATGTCCAGGTTGCCTAATGCTCTCAAATGTCAATCATATTGGTGACTACATATGTGTTTCTTCTGAAGATTACATTTTCAATCTCAACCCTGTTGAGAATGTCTAAACCTATGACTCATTTTATAATTTGCCTGATTTCTTAATCTCTATTGATATCTGCTTTCCTACTATTTTCCCCAGTTCATCATTGTGACTGACTTTTCACATGTGCTGACATATATATTCAATCTCTACCCGACACCCTATTGCTAAAGAACTTTTGGTCCAAATCCTATACTCAATCTTCTTCCTAAACCTACCGACTATCTTCCTAATCCTAACGACAAATCATTTTGACTGGATGTTCTCTTCGTTATTCAATAATCCAAGGTGCAAATTCCTGTTCCATTGTATATCGCTTTATCTGAGACATATGTGCAGTACATAAGTCAAAGCTAATTAAACCACTCAAGGGGCAAATGCCCTTCTGGGCTTCAAATGATACCTAGATTTCTTTTTCCATACTTATATTTCACCCACAAGTTAGCAAAATTATTTGCATTTTTGTCACTTTCAATTACTTCCTACTTCAGAACACATGCATTCCTCTATGTTTCTTGACTGGTCTTTTCATGAGACTTCTTTCCAAACACATTATTTTCCATTTCCATACTCAGTTTTGAAGCAGAACTCACACACCTTTCATGATAAAATATAACCCTAATATTGCCATTAGATGTATAACTCATTGGAATGAATGATTCTATATAAATATAAGATTTCTTATATATTTTTTAATATCAATTCTATCAATCCATTATTTAAAGTGGAATCAGTTATATTATTTATTCACAGTATTGTCAATTCAAGCATTACTTCTATATTCATAGACACAGGGTACACCTCTGTGTACGCCCAATAATAATTTGTATATCTTCAAAATATTGCTCCCAGAAATGGTGGAAGAAATACTCATGTCAACTGATTTATACATACATTTTATCACAGTAGTATTCTGGACACAAAATGCAAAGGTCACACTTAGGATTCTCCCAAAAGCCTAAATGGAAAGTGAACATGGATTACTAAAATCATCCATGTCCATGTTGCCTAATGCTCTCAAATGTCAATCTTATTGGTGACTACATATTTGTTTCTTCCTAAGATTATATATTGAAACTCAACCCTGTTGATAATGTCTAATCCTATCACTCACTTTGTACTTTGCCTGATTTCCTAATGTCTCTATTGATATCTGCTTTCCTACATATTTTCCGCATTTCATCATTGTGACTCATTCTTCACATGTGCTGACATTTACATTCACTCTCTAACCGAAACCCTATTGCTAAAGAACTTTTGGTCCAAATCCTATACTCACTCTTCTTCCTAAACCTACGGACTATATTCCTAATCCTACCGACTATCCCTTTTTGACTGGATGTTCTATTCTACATTCAATCATCCAAGTAACGGTCGGGCGAGCGTCGGAAGAAGAGACCACCAAGTGTCTATCTCATGTAACTGCAAAGGGTTTATTGGGGGTCCAGCATGCTGGGGCTCAGAGTTCACTTGAAAAGAGTAGAGAGCCCTGAGAACAGCTTAAGCAGATGTTATAAACTTTTCCTTGCGAGTGCAGGGAGGGAAGTTAATTGATGTGTCAGGGCGAGTGTTCAGTTTGCATGCAACCTGGTGGGGGAGTACATTCTGCAGTTTGGCAGTTGTGGACAGCACATTCTGGGAACAAGATTGGCAAAAATTTCTCAAGATTTCAACAGTGTTTTGTTAAGTGTACAGAAAAACAGGAAGTGACAACTACATATTTTATTAACCTTTCATTCGACACTTCTTTTTCTGGCTACTTTTAATCATAAATATGATCATTGGGTGGTGTCACATTCCATGTCTGCTAGTGGGGTATTACCATTAGTTTAACTTGTCCAATTTGAGCCTGGAGAAAATAAATTACATGGTTGAGCAAGCAGGGTTTTATAGTTAGCAATAATGTGAGGATTATTATTGGACCCGCCAGGGTTGATAAATGCGTAGTTAACCAGGGGGACTTTGTGAACCAAGATTCAAACCACCCTTTTTGGGCCTCTCTCTCTCGTTGACGCTCTTCAAGTCGTCATTTTAATTTACTCATAGATTTTTTTACAACTCCAGTATGGTTGGCATAAAAACAACATTCTTCCATCAATGCAAAACAAAGGCCCTCTTCTCTCATGAAGAGAAATTCCAATCCTCAACTGTTCTGTAAAACAACTTCAGAGAGATAGGTTAAAGATTCCTGCAATGCTGTGATGGAGGTTTCTAATATCTTTAAGTTTTGGCCTATTGCTGCTTCTATTTGGGTCATTTGTTTTGTCCCATGGACCAAGGCAGTGGTTCTTGTGCCCACCCCTGCAGCAACATGTATTCCTAATAGGATGGCGAAAGTGAGGGATATATGTTCCCAGTGGAACCAGGTTTTATGCCCCCCTATTTGATCTTCAAATGAACCTGTGTCATGATAGAGCACTCTGGGAAACATTTGCACAACTACACAATTAATCACATCTTTTGACCACTTCATGAAAACATAAACAATGTTTTAAGTATATAGAATTATACTGTTGTAGGGATGGACAAGGCAAGGCACCTAAGATAGTACCAAAGACAGGAAAACAGTCCTATTTGTTTGCAACCATATTCAGAGGGCATTACTTCTGTTGTAATCAATTAAATCCCCGGAATCCCAAGTTAAGGTAGTTTCAGAATTTTGTACCCAACATATAAGGGAAGGGGCTCAGAAGTTCACAGTCTTAAGAAGTTCACAAGAAGCCGTTTGTCTTCTTTTTTTTTTTCCTCTGTTCTGGAAAAGTTAACCTTCCAAGGACACCTGGGTGAGGGAGAGCTTTATATTCCCTTTATTTTTCCCCCTGCCAACTGTTACCATGGAGCCCAGTTGGTAACTTCTTTATCTTACAAATGTAGCCATCTATATGAAGCCTCAGCTCAAGGCCAAGGCCTTGTTCACATATTTTGTGAAAAATTAGTATGGAGGTGTCTAGCTTAGGATTGCAGATTTTTTTAGCCAGTGGCCAAGTAGAATAGGGCAACACGAAAAGTGGAATTTTATCTACTTAGAAATCTTTTATTGGGACTCTTTTGCTGAAATTCCTAAATTCAGCTATGTTGGAGATTTCTGGAGAAGGTCAGTTAAGACTTTTCTGTGGGCCTGGTACAGAGGGGGAAGACGGGGAAGGCATGGCTGTGAGCAGTTCCGTGGATCTGAGAATGAGGTAGGAGAAATGTAAAAGAATAATGGAAAAGGGGTTTTGGATTTTTCTAGGAACAAATCTTGAGCAGTACAACAGGTACAGCAGAGGGTAAGGTGGGAGTTAGTATCCCAAAAAGCATTTGAGGGACTTTAAATACTTAGTTACATGTTTTCAGTGATGAAAAAGCAACTTTAAAGGCCATTTACATTGCATCTTGGATAAGGGTGTGAGGGCTCTTCTCAGCTGGTTTGGGCTTTGTGTTAGGTAGTAAGAGGACCTGGTGGGACCCAGTGCGGGCAATGACAGGAGAAGAGAGGAGTGAGTTGGTTGAGGTGTACCTCAGTACCTGCTACCTCAAGAAGGGGGCAACGGTCTTAGAACAGGCGGAGGTTTGGGTTTTTGATCTAGTAATTGGAGGGGAGAAATCAGGTTGCATAGCTGAGAGTAAGAGCAGAGAGTCTGGAGCAGAAGGCTGAGGGTGAGGATCTATTGGAGAAGCATAGTTCAGGATGTGAGCAAAGGAGGGAAAAGGCCTCCACATAGGGGAATCTCCTTTTACCTTTTTCAGCACTTGCAGAAGTTAAAAAGGTCACGCAGAATTTGAGGATCCAGAGACCCCTCTGGGGGCCATCAATTTTGGTTATCTAATTGGTAATATGGCCAATGTTGTGTACAGAATTTGATGAGGAGTTTGGGTTCCATCAAGCAGTCCCTGTATGCTCACATCCTCATGACTTACAGAAGAAGCCGGCTTTCCCCCAACACAGCCTTGACTGTTTGTGGCTTTGATCGTCCGCCGGGCAAACATAGTAATCTAGGCTAGCCAACCTGCATCTGGCTCGCGTGTCCCTACATCCATAATATTTGTTTCCATTATCTATGGTAGAGAAGGGATTTAATGGAATTTTAGTGGGATCCACTTCATCAGGGATATCCCAATGGAAAAGACCTATAGCCAGCTGACAAATATTTCTGTGGAGAGATGGCGACCATGTCCCTAAGTGGGCTGTATGCGAGATAGACCATACTTCTTGTCCAGTAAGATTTGTGATCAGCCATCGCTGCTGAATGGGCTGATGAGGGTTAGGACTACTGGTGGTCAAGGGGAGAGTCTATTGCCTTATCCACATGGCAAATACACAATTTGAAAGCGTTACCAGTCTTTTACAGTTTCCAGCCAGAGTCTGGACAGGGCACAGGCTTGAAATGAGAGGTATGGATCCAGGAAGTGATTCTGTCTACCTTTACTGCTGTAGGTGTTATAAGTAGCACCTGCTATGGTCCCTTCCAGCAGGGTTCCAGGGATGACACCTGATGTCGTCTAATGTAGACAAAGTCTCTTTCTTGATATTGATGTTGATTCCCCTCGTCACCGGGTTGGTAGGCAGTGTCCATCTGTCTTCACAGGTATCTATGTGGCTCTGGCTGAAAGACAATATCTCTAACTTTTTAAATTAGTGGGAAGTAGAAAGATCCTTCTAGGGTCCATCCAAATCCAAAGGTGAGCCATTCTGAGGCACAGAGAGTCTGCCAGGTCCAGCATTTTACTGAAAAAGAAAGATTCTGATCCCTTAAGCAAACTTTGTTGCAGTGAACAAGGGTCAGAGACAGAGGCATTGAAGTGCTCTGTCCCATAATGAAAGATACACAAACAGTAAAAGCAACAACACATGACACAGACAAGACAAGACAATAAAGACAGGATATGGAAGTCCAACACTGAGACCAGGACTGAGTAGTTGGCAAAACCCGATGGGTTGGCAATACCGAATCTGAAACAAAATATCACTGAGTCATGGAGACTATTGTTCCTCGATTTTCTGAGTCCTCTATGACGTCCCCCAGGGACTTGGCCTGTGGCTCTGTGACATGACTGTCAGCCACCATCGGAGAGAGCTCACGCTCTTCATCGACATCCATTTTGCCAAGCCCTGACCTGAAACCTGAAACCAGAAAGAGGCACCTTACTTACCCCGAGAGGAGTTCGTTGGGGTCGCTTGTCCACGGCTGCCGGATCTCGGTGGAACCTCCATATGTAAAGGTCCGGTGACAATCGGGTGAAGAGACCACCAAGAGACTGTCTCATGCAAAGCAAAGGGTTTATTCGGGGTCCAGCATGCTGGGGCTCAGAGCTCACTTGAATAGAGCAGAGAGCCTTGAGAACAGCTTAAGCAGAGCTTACATATTTTCCTAGGAGAGGGCAGGGGGCGAAGTTTATTGATGGGTCCGGGCGAGTGAGCGGTTTGTGTGCAACCGGTTGAGGGAGTACATTCTGCAGTTTGGCAGTTTTGCACAGCACATTCTGGGAATAAGACTATCAAAAAGTTCTCAAGATTTCAAAAGTGTTTTGTTAAGCATACAGAAAAACAGGAAGTGACAAGTACTTATTTTATTAACCTTTCACTGCGAACTATACTTTTCCAGAATTCCTAATGTTTCTATTGTGTTTGTTAAAGTTCATTTTTATTCAAACCTGGTACGTAATTATTTCTTCAGTTTATGGACATCATTAGATATATCCATTCATTCACAAGTTCACAAATTTATAAACATTTGGTTCACTTTCAATCACTTCCTCCTTTGGAAGACATATATTCCTCCATGTTTCTTGACTGGTCTTTTTAATAAACTTCTTTCTAAACATATTATTTTCGATTCCATAATCATTTTTGAAGCAAAACTCACACACTATTCATGATAAATGATAACCCTAACATTACCATTAGATATATAACTGGTTGGAATGAATGTATGTATATCAATATAAGATTTCCTATATATTTTCAGATATCAATACAATCCATTATTTAAATTTGGAACCACTTATATAATTTATTCACAGTAGGGTCTATTAATGCATCATCTCTATATTCATCAAAACAGGGTAAACCTATTAGTATCCCCAGTACTAATTTATAAGTTTTCAAAATATTGCTCACAGAAATGGTGGAAGAAATACTCATGTCACCTTAGCTACATATACATATTATCACAGTAATATTCTGGACACAAAATGCAAAGGTCATACAGAACATAATTTAAGCTATGTATCCCAATCAAGGGCCCAAAGTCCTTCTGGGCTTCAAATATTACCTAGATTTCTGTTTTCATACTTATATTTCACCTCCATATTCTTATAAATATCGCAGGTTCCCAATATCATTATTCATCCAGCAAAATGATTCATAACCCAAATCGAACATGCTATTAACCCTAACCATTCTGTAAACTGAGATTGTTCACTCAATCTCACTTTACAGAAGAGCAGGGACAAAGTTAGTATTACAATACAGGAAGTTAGGAGATCTTTCACCTGCTGAGTACCTCAAAATTCATGCAGAAATGATCCCTGGAGAAGACGTAGGCAGCTATGAAGGACCTGAAACAGCAAAAGTCATCTTCCTTTGCAAACCACCCGATCAGGATGAAAGGATGTGTCTCAATCAGCCTATCTCTTCTTAATGTAGGGATGATGTATGAAACCAGGCATGTGTGGAGAGCTGTTCCCAGGTGCCTATGTTTCTATACCATTCTAACTTGTGAAAGTGTCACAGGAAATAGAGGCTGCCTCCTTTTCCTGAGACACTAGGAAGCAACTGTTACGACAAAGTGGTGGCCAAGACAGTGGCCTCATTCATTTTCTGAAGGAAGTGACCTCACCTCACTTCCTTGGTGATGGAAATCTCTGAATTTTGTGATCCAAGAAGCCAGGCACCCAGAGCCAGTCCCAGTCCCAGTCCAAGTGGGCTCACTTGTTTGGATTTACCAAGAGGCTAGATAAATACCAAGAAATTTTTGAAATTCCCATGACCAGATGGTATTGGAGAACATTTGGATGCACTTTTACTGATCATGAGTGTACCAGACAGTGCCTTGATTGACTGGGATTTATGACAATGGTGTAGAACAGAGATGCTATTAAGTTGGACCCTCCTGAGTAGTGAGCCCTGAGCTGTGGTGTGCAGGTGTGTGATGAATCATCTGTGGTTGCGCCATGTGGATTTGCCATTGATTTCCAAATGGCTTGTCACTGACATGGTGCAGTGACCAGACACTTATATGTAAAGGTGTCTTGTTAAATTGATAGTTTTCAGGGCAATGTGCAGAATCAGGTTGCTATAGACAAGGGGGCAAGCTATGTGGGAATGAAGCCTGGTTGGTGCATTCTCTTGTAGACCCTGAAAAACCACAAGTGACAAAACTCCCTCCAGCACTGTGTTCCAGTTGAACCCCTTGTATTTCGTGAGGCAAATACCAAACTCCCAGTGCTGCAGCAGGAAACACCACGAAAAGTGGAGGATGAACAAAAGGCTTCACAGTCCACACGGGGAGACACTTAGACCCCAGTGGCCACAGTTTACATACAAAGAGAGAATTCAGCACTGCTGCCTCATGTGCATTGGAAAGCAAGAAAGAATGTCCTCCAGGTCAAATAGATGCAGACCCAGCTTTGATGATCTCACTACAAAGGAAGCTAAAGATACTGAGAACAACATATATTTCAAGTGCCCATCCTCAGAGGAAGTTTCTCTAGAAGTCTTTAGGCCAGCACACCTCCATATTTGTGGAGTGTTTACCCTGTACCTTACTTTGGGATACTCCTCTACCACCTCCAAGTTTGTGACCTCCTAAATATTTTCCATTCCAGATATGTATTTACAGATTTTCTAACTCTTCTCCTCTAATTGTTTCTTATTTGGGGAGATGGTAACATCAAGGCATTGTTCTGGATGAAAGTGGGAAGATTTTTGTGTAGCACATATTTGTATACACATTGGATTCATTTTCCAATTTTCCATTCCAAAAACTGAATCCCTGACACTAACACGTACCCTACAAAACTCTGACTACTAATCCTAATATGATGGAGAAAAATGACCCAAACCGAATAGAAAAACAAGCAGTTCTGAAGAGGCATGGTGTATAGTCGGACTTGCCTTTTGCATGATAAAGTGTAGGTGTTATAAACCTAGTCAATTTTTAATTGAAAGAGTTCTCCATGTGTTTCTTTCCTTTGATATTTATTGTTTGTTCTTCAAAACATTACATAGTTCTTGACATGTCATATTTCACACTTTGATTCAAGTAGGTTATGAACTTCCATTTTTCCCCGTATACAGATTGCAGCATCCCATCAGTTACACATCCACTGTTTTGCATATTGCTATACTAATGTCTGTTGTATTCTGCTGCCTTTCCTGTCCTCTACTATCTCCCATCCCCTCCCCTCCAATCCTCTCAATGTACCCCATCTGCTGTAATTCATTTCTTCCCCTTGTTTTCGTCCCCTTTCCGCTCACTTCATCTTGTATTTAATTTTGTATAACCATGAGGGTTTCCTTCCATTTCCATGCAATTTTGCTTCTCTTTCCTTTTCCCTCCCACCTCTCACCCCTGTTTAATGTTAATCATCTTCTCATGCTCTTCCTTCCAACTCTGTTCTCAGTTACTCTCCTTATATCAAAGAAAACATTTGGCATTTGTTTTTTAGTGATTGGCTATCTTCACGTAGCATAATACGTTCTAATGCCATCCATTTCTCTGCAAATTGTATGATTTTGTCATTTTTTAATGCAGAGTAATACTCCATTGTGTATAAATGCCACATTTTTTTAATCCATTCATCTATTGAAGGGCATCTAGGTTGGTTCCACAGTCTTCCTATTGTGAATTGTGCTGCAATGAACATAGATTTATCAGTGTCCCTGTAGCATGCTCTTTTTTGGTCTATAGGGATTAGACCGAGAAGGGGAATTGCTGGGTCAAATGGTGATTCCATTCCCAGCTTTCCAAGAAATCTCCATACTGCTTTCCAAATTGGCTGCGCCAATTTGCAGTCCCACCAGCAATGTACAGGTGTACCCTTTTCCCCACATCCTCGCCAGAACTTGTTGTCGTTTGACTTCATAATGGCTGCTAAGCTTACTGCAGTGAAATGGTATCTTAGGGTAGGTTTGTTTTGCATTTCTGTGAATGCTCGAGATGGTGAGAATTTTTTGATGTACTTATTTATTGATTGTATGTCCTCCTCTGAGAAGTGTCTGATCAGGTCCTTGGCCCATTTGTTGATTGGGTAATTCATTTTCTTATTGTTAATTTTTTTGATTTCTTTGTATAACTCTGGATATTAGGGCTCTATCTGAACTGTGAGGAGTCAAGATTTGTTCCCAGGGTGTAGGCTCCCTTTTTACCTCTCTTATTGTTTCTTTTTGTGAGAAAAATCTATTTAGTTTGAGTAAGTCCAGTATGTAGATTCTAGTTATTAACTCTTATGCTATGGGTGTCCTATTGAGGAATTTGGAGCCCGACCCCACAGTATGTAGATCATAGCCAAAGTTTTCTTCCATCAGATGCCGTGTCTCTGATTTGATATCAAGCTCCTTGATCCATTTTGAGTTAACTTTTGTGCATGGAGACAGAAAGGGATTCAGTTTCATTTGTTACATATGGAATTCCAGTTTTTCCAGCACCATTTTTTAAAGATGCTATCCTTCCTTCATTTCATGCTATTAGCTCCTTTATCAAATATAAGATAGCTGTAATTTTGTGGATTGATTTCTGTGTCTTCTATTCTGTACCATTGGTCCACCCACCTGTTTTGGTACCAGTACCATGCTCTTTTTGTTACTATTGCTCTGTAGTATAATTTGAGGACTTGTATCGCTATACCACCTGATTCAAACTTTCTGCTTAGAGTTGTCTTTGATATATTGGGTTTTGTATTTTTCCATATGAATTTCATAATTGTTTTATCTATTTCTACAAGAAATGCCCTTGGGATTTTGATTGGCATTGCATTAAACCTATAGAGAACTTTTGGTAATATCGCCATTTTGATGATGTTAATTCTGCCTATCCATGAACAGGGTATATTTTTCCATCTTGTAAGATCTTCTTCTATTTCTCTCTTTAGGGTTCTGTAGTTTTCATTGTGTAAGTCTTTCACATCTTTTGTTACATTGATTCCCAAGTATTTTATTTTTATTTTGAGGATATTCTGAATGGAGTGGTAGTCCTCATTTCCATTTCAGAGGATTTGTTGCTGATATACAGGAATGCCTTTGATTTATGATTGTTGATTTTATATCATGCCACTTTGCTGAATTCATTTACTAACTCTAATAGTTTCTTTGTAGACCCTTTTGGGTCTGCTTGGTATAGAGTCATGTCATCTGCAAATAGTGATAATTTAAGTTCTTCTTTTCCTAATTTTATGCCTTTAATTTCTTCATTTGTCGAATTT